>NW_007727701.1:132485-136025 GCF_000696425.1 Galeopterus variegatus | reverse complement strand
TGGCCAGTCTCAAAAAAAAAAAAAAAAAAAATTTATTGATTATGCATATTCACGGGGTACAGAGCTGACTGTCAGCACCTGTGCCCAAGATGTGGTCATCAGATCAATACTATCAGCATGCCCACTACCACAGATTGCAATTATTCCTTGTGTCCCCCACCCAAATTTTTCCCAGCCCCTCTCCCCCTCCCTCCCTCCCTCCATCCCTGGCAACCCTAGGTCTCTTCTCTCTGCAAGTCCAAGGCACCACTGTGGTCTTTCTTTCCTTCCTTCTTTCTCCCTTAGTTCCCACTTATGAATGAGGACATGCAGTGTTTTTCCCTCCGTGCCTGGCTTATTTCACTTAACATAATTTTTTCCAAGCTCATCCATGTTGCTGTGAATGGCAGAATTTCATTCTTTTTTATGGCTGAGTAGTATTACATTGTGTATATATACCACATTTTCCTAATCCAGTTGTTCATTGACGGACATTTAGGTTGGTTCCATGTCTTGGCTATTGTAAATAGAGCTGCGACGAACAAGGTGCTACCTTTTCACAAGTTCTGAATTTGTTTCTGTGCATGGAGTATTTCCCACTACATACAGTATGAGCTCAGGCTCTTCATGCCCTTCATGCCCTTTGGTTTAGAGACACTTACTTCATTTGGTTCAAATTGAACCTAGTGCTGTGTTCTTTAGGCTTGGCTTTGCCCATCACACTTGTCTTTTTTTTTTGGTGGCTAGCCGGTATGGGGATCTGAACCCTTGACCTTGGTGTTATCAACGTTGTGCTCTAACCAAGTGAGCTAACTGCTTGCCCTTAAGTTTAAATCATGTCAGCAGGAAGTCTGAGTAGAGAATAATGAAAATGGTTAGAGTTTTTACAAAGATGTCAATGTCAAAAACATAAGATGATTGGCTTCCAGTCAAGATGGCAGAATAGACAGTCCCCAGTGTCATTCTCTTCTGCAAATCAACCAATTTACAACTATTAAAAAGCAACAACAGCCATGCTCGGGCTGCTAGTGATCAGGGGAAGAGGAAGAGAGACCTACAGACTGTATGAAAGCGGGAGAAGTTACAATGAGAGAGAGAAAGAATCACTCTAACTGTTGCGAACCCCAGCTGCTTCAAGGCTGGAGCTGGTGAGTGCATGGAGCAGGAGCTGGCAAACACCGCAACCGTGTACTTCCTGTGAAGTTGTTTGGAGGCTGCAGGGGAGAAGAGGGCCTTGGTGGCCTCCAGGCCAGCAAGACTACTAATAGGGTTCCTGTGGACCCACATAGGAGCGAGGAGCCATAACAACTAAAAAAAGGAGCCACTCAGATGCTGGTGAGTCATTGCAAGGGACCAGAGCCTGTCCTGTCTCATGGGAAGACTTTGGAGCATGGGTGGTAGGCGAGACGGGCCCACCAGGAGAACAGTGGGGCACAGCAAGGACAGCTGATCTTCACCCCAGGCAGCGTAGGACCACTCAGTGGAGACTTGTCTGGAATATAGAACTGCAGGGGGTGCAGTTTGCTGAAAAGACTCAGGCCTAGACCAGAGTTTCTATACAACCCAGGTGTACCAGATCTCATGAGACCCAGAAGTGCCTATAGAGTCAACCATTAAAACCTGAGCTGCATGAAAAACCTTCCCCAAGGAATCAGCAGCAAGGCAACAATTTAGCTCAACTACAGAGCACAAGTATTGGTCCCCACAGGAAGTTCCCTCATTTTAGAAGTAAGCAAAGGACAACAAATTAGTTCCAGTGCAGAGTTTAAGTAGTAGGAACAGCAAATAATCCAACACAGAACTGTAAGAAAAACAAAATACCCACAGACCAGAGACAAAGTTTGATGTTAACTAGTAAAGGTCTCACATCACCAAAGAACACCTATAAAACCTAGAAGGACCAGAAATCCCCTGGGCACTAAGCCAGGGAGTGGAGAGGGCTGGGGAGTCTTAGCCATATCCCCGGACACCAGCAACCAGACCCAAGGGTGGGGGCCTTAGGGCCTTGCCCACACCCCACTGACACCTGCAACCAGCCCAGTGATGACCACTGAGCTGCTGCAGAAAGCACCTTGGGCTCCTGAGCTGGGGTGGTGGGGGAGCGAGGGCTTCATCCATACCCCTCTGACATCTGCACCCAGCTCAGCAATGACCAGGCCACTGCTGGAAGCCCCCTGGTCTTCCTTGCAGGAATGAGGGGGTGCCACAGGCCTCAACTCCTCCTCTCCTCCTTCCTCCTTCTCCCATCCTATTTCCTTCCCCTTCCTCGCTCCCCCTCCCCCCAGCTGCTCCACAACATCATAGAATGTAAATAAACTTTAAAAAAAGGAAGAAAACCTAAGATGATTAATATTGCTAAGCTCAAAAAACTAAACAAAAAGGATTTTGTATGGAAGTTAAATATATGAAAGATCGTTCAGATGGCTATGGACATTTGTTTCCCTTTCTGCTAATTTGATTGAGAGGGGATTGAAATTAAATGCAGTTAAGATCTTCCTAACACTTGTTAGATAAATGAATTTATCAAGGGAAATTGTGTATCTCTTGGAAGTCCTAGAAACCACATATTACTAACTATTCAAAATGGATTTATTTTGTTATACTGGAAATAGGGTTTGACTTTCGACCTTATTATGTCAGTTCAGCCTAATTATTAATTGAGGATTCTAATTTTTAGATTAGAATCTATTTCTCTCTCTTTGTGGTGAACAAGAATATTTTTACTAGAATTTAACATATTAAACTGATTTCTTACTTAACATGGTCTAATCAAATATTTTTCTAAAACCTACAGTATTCAAGGCTCTTGGAGAAGGGCAAATTATAAAACATGATCCCTGACCTTATGGAGCTTATTTTGAAGTTGGAAACAGGTGGGTCACAAATTACAGAAGGCTTGTATTTTAGGCTTTAACTTTATACTACATTGCAGAAAGTAGAAGGTATTTGAAGTTTTTCTACCTCCATTTTATAAGTAAGGAGTTTACATAATTAGGACTCTGCAGTGTGAGCTGTAGCAGGGCCACCTTTATGTACATGTGAACATGGAGGAAAAGGAGAGGAATGTGGAGAGTTCGGAGGTACAGAGTGTCTTTAAAAAACGCTCTGGGTAGGCAAGTCAGCACTAGGCAAGATCAAGGTGAAAGATGATCGGGGTATGGAATAGCATGGGAGAAAAAAGGAAGGATTGACAAGATTTGGTGATTTTTGTAGATGTGGTACCCAAGGAAGATGCAGAATTCATGGAGCTATAGCATTTTTATGCTCCGTGACCTGAAAATAAGGGTGGTAGAATAAAAGCAGTCCTAGAAAGATAGGTAATTTGAAAAGTTGCTTTTGAACATCTTGTGATGATAGGATCACAGAGACTAGTGGGCAGCTGGAGCAAAAACGTAAGAAAAGTTTATTTGGTTTTAACATTGTCTTTGATTTGATTATTTTCTTTCTACATTGTTCATTACCTTTATATTACTATTGAACTGGAAGTATTGAAATTGCTTCTGTTAGGTACATTTAGAGCAAAAGCTCATAGGTTTCAGTGTTTCTATTTTTTTTTTTTTT
>NW_007727701.1:116890-131888 GCF_000696425.1 Galeopterus variegatus | reverse complement strand
CAGTGAGCGGACCGGTCTCTATATGGGATCCGAACCCTCGGCGGGAGTGCTGCCGCGCTCCGAAGCGCCGCACTCTACCAAGTGTGCCACCGGGCCGGCCCTCAGTGTTTCTATTTTAAGGTGACTTTATGTGAGGGTGATGAGGTAATTTAGCTGTGTTCTATTTCTGGTTAATTTATTTTTTTTTATGCTTGGCCTTCTTGGCTAAAATAAAATCTAGGATGATAATGTTTGTACTTTCTCTCGTTATGAGGATTTTAAATTTCAATTTATCTGCTCATTTTAGTAGGGAATGGATGTCCATTTGTCCTACAAAAGGCTTCTGTATTTGACTCTTATTTTAAGATTAGACCTATAACTTTGTACAAATAGCTCATAGACAGATGAAATTTTAAAACAGGCAGGGACCTTAGAAGGTCTTTGAGATCATCAAGTACAGCCCCCACATTTCTCAGATTATTAATCTGATGTCAAGGGAATAATAATAATAACTAACATTTATTGTGCTAGTATCTCCTGTAATCATTATAACACCCTATAACATAAGTGAAGTGACCTTCCTAAATTCCCATAGAAAGTGGTTCCATAACTGCTTTTAGGAATTGTTTTCTTTGTAAATGTACTTCATAATTTAAACAATTTAGTTATGTCCAGTACAGAAGAAAAATTAGTATTTTGTATTAAATTAAATATTTTCTTTACTATTTAAATTAACAAATACTAATTATTAAAACAGTTTGCACGAATTACTTAATATAGTAAAGTCACATCATTCAATATAGTTATTGTTGTTTTTAAAGAGTTCTTCCTTTCCAAAATACATGTATACACATTGCTTTAATATTTTAATAAATATGTCTATTTATACAGTGTTTTAAAATATACTTAATACAATTCTATCTTAATTATTTTCATGTTGGATTCAGTTCTGTGATGCTGAAATCCAATCCATTTAATTTTCATTGAATTTTGGAACTACTTTGTCAATGATCTGATATAAGATAAAAATGTATATATGTGTTTGTGCATATACATATACATAAAAATATATGAATATGTAATATAGCTATGTTGGTAAGTTTGTATGAGTTATATTGTAATCTTTTATTTCTTTAATTATAAGCATTTCACTAATTCTTCTTACCTTTAAATATCTGGGCAGGGGTTGTTTGCTTCTGTTAGTGCAAAGATGAAAATAAATCACTGTGTGTATGTGATAGAGATATTTGATTTGAAGGGTTTGAAATTTTCTTTTACATGTTGTATTTGTTAGATTTACATATCCTTGCTATAGACATTTTTCTTACTAATTTTAAGAACTTAGTATATCAATCACTTGTTATATGTATGTATAAGCATTTTAGCTTATAAATTTCGAATTGTATCATGTTTTAGTTTTTCTAAATTTCATAAGTTAAAACAAGCCAAAGGTTTTTCCAGTGTTAAATAGTAAATACTGTGGCATCCAATCATTTAGCATAATTTTGTGAAGGTCTGTAATGTGGGAGGAAACACAGACATGGTTCCTATCTCAGTGGATCTAGAAGTCACTATTTTCTTGATTTTTAGATTGGAATACATGTTCTTGTGTACTGGGATTGGTCCGCCTTGATCATTATTTTTAAGGAAAGAATTTGACAACTGATGTTAATCAAAACCTAACTGAATATATAATGTCGATTATACTTATTACTTTGCCACTAGATTATGAAATCCAGCACTCAGTTCTTGTTCAGTGAGCTGAGGGTTTTTTAAATTTTGTCTTGTGTTGTGTTGCTTGTTTTTATCAAAAAGTAATTGTAGTAAAATGTTCTCTAAAATCATTAGTTTTTTTCTCTAACGAAATATGCATATAACCTAAAAATTAACCTTTCTGATCATTTTTAAGTGTACTACTCAGTTGTATTAACTGTATTCACAGTGTTGTGCAGCCATCACCACTATTCCTTTCTAGAACTCTTTTGTCATCACAAATAGAAGACTTTCAAGTACTGGTTACTTTCTTTCTTTTTTGGACCTAGTCTCACCCATCTTCCAACAACCCAATATTCAATGTGATCTGCTTGTACTTATTGAACTTGTTAAGCTTGTGATTTGAATTAGAATGGTTTCTTTTGATTTGTACTTGTTTCATGTTTCTAGGTATATATGAAAATTGCATCTTCTTTCATTTACTGTAACTTTGTGTTTACTTCTTTTGGAGCAATGAGATATATACTCATGAAGTTTGACGGAGATCAAAGTAAATAATGTAAATGTATAGAATATTTTGTTGAGTAAGGGAAGAAAGATTAGGGATTAAGCACTATGACAGACAAAAAAAAAAAAAATCGGGCAGTCTCAGATACACAAGTTTCCTTCGCATCCTTCTAAATGCCTGGAGCATGAAAGATATTTGGGCCAATGATCAAAAAGAATTCAGTCCCGAAATATTGGATATGAACTGGATTTAACAGGAAGGATTATTCAGTAGAACTCTCCTCTGTGTTACTCTGTGCTCAAAGAAAAATATAGCTGTTTAAAGAGTTTTAAAATTTTATTTCTACAAAAACCCCATTCAGATTGCATTTTTTTTCTTCTGCTAAAATGTGAAATTTCTTTGGCTCCTTCTCTTCCTCATTCACAACAATCACACGCTAATCTTACACAATAAAGAAATAGAGAAATTATCAGGGAACCTTTCTCAGTAAGTTGTTTCAGTTTTTTATAGAGCAAATAAGAATTTAAGAAAATAAACATGAAAATCACTTGAATTTTAAGCATTACTCTAGTAGTATATTATTAATATTTTTTCTTGTGGTATAAGCAAAAGTATAACTTTTATCTGCATTTGTTATTCTTTATTTTTTAAAGAGTGAAACTCCTAATGAAATATATTTATTACAGCTAAAAGATGGCGGAAAGGCATCCCAGGCAAATGTAAGAATAGGCGACGTGGTTCTCAGCATTGATGGAATAAGTGCGCATGGAATGACTCATCTTGAAGCCCAGAACAAGATTAAGGGTTGTACAGGCTCTTTGAATATGACTCTGCAAAGGTAAATTGCTTTTTGTTTGGCTCTTAGAAAACAACACTGAGGAATGTGTTTTCATGTGTCTGATTCATTATGTTAACTAAAAAGCAGTTTCTACTATAAAAAATATAATGACTTGTAAATTGGATAATTGGGCAGTATGAGAGTTGCTGAAAGCTATAGATTATTTCCCCATAAAAAGGCATGTATTCACCTACTCATAAAAATTGTGTGTACAATTTCAGAAAATTCAAGAATTCCTGAAATTTCTTAGTGGAGTGCAGGCTAAGAATTCTTATTGTAGAGTAAGATTCTTGGCCTTAATATATTAGAGAGTATTCTTTTGGGGGCAGTGTTTGGCTTTCCTTAGTTTGTCTTTTTTTTTTTTTTTTTGAGTAGAAAAATAATTTTTAATATCTCATTTGAAGGGTAGATTTTTTTAACTTGTCTTTTAAAGGTTACTCTGACCTCAATTATAAAAATAGTTAATCATCTCATTTATTATAACATATCAGATATTTGGAGCATCCTAATATTTGGCCTGCATTGAAATCACCTAGAGTGCTTGTTAAAAATATTGATTCCTATGTTGAATTTAAGATTTCTAGAAGTAAGGATTAAAAAGTATATTTGGCTAAGTTCCCTATGATTATTATGGATTATAAAGTTACAGTCACTGCAGTATCTTGGGCTGAGGGGAAGGGAGGAGAAAGAGAGAATAGAGAGTGATTGAATGATAGCTCCGAACCTTTAGGTTTATAAGAAATGTAGCTTGATAATTTACCAGGTAGTTATGGAGGGTTTTAAACAAGTCCTGTTTTTGATTATTAAAAAAGTGTTCTATATTGCATCAAATTTGGAAAACACTCTTCACTGCCCTCCTGGCCCCCAATATATCATAGTCTACTGTAAATTACCATGCACATTGTGAATCTTTGAGGGGAATAAAATATGTGGTACCTTCCAAACATATTTGACTATGGAACCTTTTTCCTTGAACCCTCTCCTGGAACTAGTGTTCTGTGGAAAGCACTTTGGAAATGCTTCTCTATTCTTTGCTACTGCTGTTCTAAGGATTGCTATTTAAAGGATTTATACAGCGTAAAGTGTATTTACTTGTTTGGATGAGTATCACCTTGGTCTTATAACTGAAGAGGAACTTTTTTTTTTACAAACTTAGACTGACTTAGACTTACAGATTTACTTTGATGCATCATGATTTTTCTAACCAGTCCGTCTTTGTATTCTTTATTTTTTTTTCTTTTTTCTTATTTAGTGGGAGAAATTCCTTTCAGTGGAACTGCTGAATCAGTGGTCATGTGTATTTTAAATTTTGATAGCTATTAGATATACATATTAATGCATAGAAAAGTAGTCAATGAGAAAAAATTATTGTTAAAAAAATTCTGTGTCAATATTTTAACGGAATATTTCAAAATTCTGTTTCAGTCCTTCTGTTCTGTATATTGAGACATGTAGCACAAATGTTGTTACTAATGAAATGAAAGTAATCATTTTTATTTCTAGGCATTCTTACGTAGTATGAATTTTGAAAGGGGACCAAGAAGTCAAGAAGCTTAACTTGTCTGAGGTCTCAACAAGACTAAACAAATACTGATCATGATGGGCTGTTTCTCATTCTAAAATTGAAAGTTTATGTAGGGGTATATAGGCTCTTTTCTTTGGTTGTGTATCATTTTTTCATACCAGCCTGCTTGTTTTCACATTGTGCTTTCTATTTTATGACCCAGGACCCAGTATGTTATATTGTATTGAAAACACTTCTGGCCCCAATAAGAATAGATGAAAACCAGATGTTACCCTTTTTGGATGCGTTTCCAATTTAGGTAATCTGCTACTGACTCTAATAAAGATTCTTTTAAGCTACTTAAATACACAGTCTAACAGACCAACTTACAAAATCAACTTGTTATGAACATTTGGGGATACTACTTAATCTTATTTTCATATTTCTGAATATAGATATTCAGGGACCCAAGATATGAGGGAGAATTTTAGAGTCCTATTGATACTAATTGTAATTCTCTACATGTTTTTGAACACTTCTTGTGTTAGGTAATGTTAGCCTGTTTTCGTAGTGTGTGCATTTAAGAAAATTTTTGATACATCATTGATAGTGCTACTGAAGAAATACTTTTGCCTTTTATGGAAAAAAAAAAAAAACAACTTTGAAGAGTTATTTTTGATTCTTCCCTATACCAAGGTCATTCTCTTCAAAAGTTTTCCCTGTTTCTTATATCAAAACAAATATTTTTTCTTCCATTTATTTCTGCATTTGAAGAGCATTTTTAATTGTACTCCAGATACTTTTTCCCACCACTACCAACCAAACTGATCTGAATTCTCCTTCCATACTGAATTACTTACAACGGTACTTTCTCTATGTGACTCTTTTCTTCACAAATGTGTTGTTTTCTTCATGAATATGTAGTACTCTCCTTTACACACTTGTCTTAGTCTGGTTTCCCTAGAAGCAGAGCCTGGGATGGGGATTCTTGTATGAGTTGTACATTAAGGGAGTCCTTTCAAATGTTACTTGCAAGAAAGTGAGGGAAATAGAATTGAGAAGCAGAAGAAGCTGAGACGAGCAAAGATGTGATTTCATGGGATGTCTAGCTTCACTTCATCTATCCAGATCTGAGTCCTCTGCTCAGAAGTAGGATTGGGAGGCAGAAAAAACTGAGATGAACAAAGATGTGATCTCAGGGGATGTCTAGCCATACTTGATCCACCAGGGAAGTAGAGAACAAAATTGCACCTTAGAATCTGTTTTGCTTCAAGGTAGGGGGGACTGGGCTTTTGTGTTCCTTCCCCTGCATTTGTTAGTTATTGGCTATGAGCTGTCCTGGAAGTGTGTGTGTGTGAGGGAGCAGGGAAGAGGGCTGGGAGGTAACTTGTATTGCTTTCACAGAAAGTTGCTGATGTGAAGCTTTAGCAGCAATGCAGTGAGCACCTGGAAGATGGGTGTACCAAAACCGTAAGAGGGTTCTGGGGGGTCCAGGCTGGGCACCAACAGCATGTGCTATGAGATTCTATCCAGACCTGGGTCCTCTGCTCAGAACATTATGTTCTCTATAACGTAGTCCCACACAATTTGTCCTCTCCAGATTACCACTGTTCATCATTGAATGCTCTCTATTCTATTTCAAATAGATTTGGAATAGGTTTCTCACTGTCCCGCACGTGCCTTGAGGCCCTCTCATGAAATTCATTTCATCTGCAATGCCCATTACCTGTTCACTGCGAATACATGCCTTCACATCCACCAGATCCATATCAAAACTAGTCTTCTGCCCACAGTGTTTTCTTACTATTGCACCTCATTCATTTTGTCCCCCTCTGAAGTTGTGTGAAACTGTTTATACCATTCAGTTCAGCATTTAATTGTACAACAGGTGTAATCAGGAATAACAAGGCTAATTCCATGAGTCATTTACAAATAAACCTAATTAGTTAATAGTCATACCTAATACTACCTATTTTATTAACTGATTTACTTCATGTAAATTAGTCTACTTTCTCCAACAAGACTTCTTGAAAGCAAAGACCAGGCACTATTTGTATTGGACAACATCTTGTATAGATTTGTGTTTTAGATATCTAATAAGTAATTATTTGATCGACACCAGCATTATTTCCCAAACTTGGAATCATTTATTTATTCCACAGATATTTATAGAACTTTTAGTATGTACCAGGCATTGATATAGATGCTGAGGTACTTGCAGTGAGCAGAAATCCCTGCCTTAATAGTACTGACATTTGAGTGGGCAGAGACAGACAATAAACAAGTAAGCAGAATGTTTAGTATATCATGTGGTGATAAGTGTTACGGGGAAAAATAAAGCATATAAGTGAGATAGAGAGTGCAGAAATAGTGAATTGCAATTTAAAATAGAGTGTCAAGGAAAGCCACAGTGATATTTGCAAACTATGCATCCAACAATGAATTAAAATCCAGAATATACAAAGAACTTAAACAATTTAACAGTAAAAAAACAAGTAACCCAATTTAAGAATGGGCAAAGGGGCTGAATACACATTTCTTGATATGCAAATAGCCAACAGATATATAAAAAAAGTGCTCTACATCACTAAGCATCAGGAGAGTGCAAATCAAAACCATAGTGAAATATCATTTCACTGTTAGACTGGCTATTACCAAAAAGACACAGAATAACAAATGCCTGTGAAGATGCAGAGAAAGAGGAACCCTCCTATACTGTTGGTTGGACTATAAATCGGTACAGCCATTATGGAAAATGGTATGGAGTTTCCTCAAATAGCTATAGATTGAACAGCCATCTAATCCAGCAATTCCACTGCTGGACGTATACACAAAGGAACAGAAATCATCATGTCAAAAGGATACCTATACTACCATGTTTATTGCAGCTCTGTTTTACAATAGCTAAGAGTTGGAACCAATCTAAATGTCTATTGACAGATGACTGGATAAGGAAAATGTGATATATATACACAATAGAATACTACTCTGCCATAAAAAAGAATGAAATTCTGTCATTTGCAGCAACATGGATGAACTTAGAGAAAATTATGTTAAGTGAAATAAGCCAGGAACAAAAAGAGGAATACCGCATGTCCTCACTTGTAAGTGGGAGCTAAAAACATCAATAAAAAAAGAAAGAAGGAAAGATGCAACAATCACAGTAATTCATTGAACTTTCAAAAGAAGAGAGCAGAACTAAGGCCACTAGAGGTAAGAAAGGGGGAGCCAGAAGGGGGCATAAGTGAGAAATTGGTAAAGGGCTGTAAAAAATGATTACATTGTGTAATATTAAATGTGCTGACTATCCTGATTTGAGCACCACATATTGCACACAGGTGTTGATGTTCAATGCTGTGCCCCACAGATATGTGCAATCAATTATGTTTCAATAAGAAAAAGGAAGAAAGAAAGTAAGCCACAGCAAGAAGGTTATTGGATATCTGGAGCATGAATGTCCCAGGAAGAGGGAAGAGTCAGTGTGGTGGCCTCCGTCAGGGAGGCCAGTATAGCTAGAGCAGAGTGAGTGAAGACAGACTGGTAAGAGGTGAAGTCATAGAGGTAACAGGAAGGGAGTAAAGTGGGACAGAACTTGCAGGCATTGTGGGTCATTGTAATGTTTGTAATGAAATTTTAGTTTTCCTGGGCCTTTAAATATTTTTGAAAAAGTACTGGAAATTTATAGATGCTTGGCCAGATCTAGAGCAGGATTTGGGAGAGAAATGAGTTCATTATTGGAAAGGGAGGTCAGAAGAAGGAGCAGACCTAGCCTCTCCTCAGTCTTAATTGTGGTGGCACTGCCTTTTCTCTCTAGCCTGGTAGAAACACTGGATGATTACCACTGCTGCCAAATTCTGCTCATCTCCACCCAAGAATCCCCAGGGGGATGAAAAGCTATTTTTGTTTTTGAAATGAAAATTACCAGCAATTTTGTTTTGTAAATTTTTTGCATTAAATATTATTGTTATATAGTTATTATTATGTAATTAATATTGTTATAGTAATATTTTTTAAAATGTATGTGTGTATTTTTTAAATTTGATTTCGTTTTTATTCCCAGCCTCAATATCCTATGATAGGATTTAGTTAAGAAAAAGTGAGATAAAGATGCTTGCTTGATTAAGGTTGTTTTGTAACATATCTAGTCTAATTTGGGGATAATGTAGTAAAGTAAACATGTTGTCCTGTGATACCCTTAAAAATAAGACTTGATATACTCTGGATATCTAAAGAATATAGAGGTGTGGAAGATTTTATTTTGATTTATCTTTTATTTTTGAAAATGATTGGGAAAAAATTTTTTTCTGCAACTGGTACTAATTCTAGGAGTGCTACAACTGGACTATGAAGAATTCTATTAAAAACTATTTTCCTCTTGGGAAATTTAGGCAAAGAGCAGTGTGCTTAGTTTTAAATATCAGATACATTTTGCCTATGATTTTAATCCAAGTTGAAGTGGATCCTTTTTAAAATTTCATTATTTCAACTAATTAAAGAAGAAAATTACTTGCGAAAGCTTTGATATCTGAGAACTATTAACTGCATTAGAGTTAGATTTTGTGAATAAGATTTTTAACTATTATTTATTTCAGTAATTCTCTGCATAGGACATAGATAAACTTGCTACTAACTTACTGTATGATTTGGGGCAAGTCACTAAACTTCTGGACCTTAATTTTCTTGACTATAAAATGAAGTGATGGGTGATTTCTAAATTCTCTTTTTGCAGTAAAAATTCTGGTTCTTGTTCTGGTTTTTCAACTGTAAATGGATTTGTTCCCTGGAGTTTGCTGTTAGATCATACCAACTTAAGTTTGTTTATTTTGGCTGAGAGAATCAGGAAATTGGACTTTCTTCACTGGATTTATCTTAAACTGTGCCAGGTTAGCAAAGTGACATGTACTACTCTGCCGACTTAAAGGTGAAAGATAGGTCAGATGGCTATTTAAATAGCCTCTAGTCATCAGAAAATACTATGTATTTTTCTCCTTATTTTATATTTTTAAATTAATCCTCTTGGAATCACAGAGAATTTATATAGCTTTTCTAATCTTCCTTGTTTTATTCAGTATTAGTAGTGGCATGTCTGTAGGGTTGTTTTTAGTTTTTGTTGTTTGGGCTTCATTTAGTGTATTAATTGTTATTATTGGAAGTAAAAGATTTAGAAGGGTCCAATTTTGAAAAATATTGGTGTACTCTCTTGCTGCCTCCCACTTCTGCTTTATCCTTCAAACAACAAAAAATTTGTCGGAGGTCCAGTAACCACTACTAATGAATGACAGATTGGAATAATTTTATAGGCACATTGGCTTACAAGAAAAGAGAAAAAGACGCTGCTGTACCAGACTGAAGCTATTAGCCATCTTTTGTTTCATTTTAACAGATTGCTTAATATCCTATTGCTGTTTGCTTTTTGGGTTCAACTCTGTTATTTCTTTCACTAATAACATAGAGGCAGGATTTTAGAAAGTATTTTTTTTAATCAGAGTTTTCAGTTCTCTATCTGGGATATTTCTGTTCATGTGAATTAAATGACATTTAGTTGGATTATCTTTTTTTTTAATACTTGAAGTTGCACATCATCCCATTTGTGGTTACTTTTTTGTCTTTAGTATTTCACATGCTTCTTTAGTATCTGTTCTGCAATTTAGCTTTTACTGTTTGTTTGTTTGTTTGTTTGTTTTGGTTTTGGTTTTCTTGTTTAATTCTCAGGTTGGAGGATGACCATCTTTGAGAAGGACTGAGTCTGATTATATCCCCTACCTCCCTTGTAAAATTAGAAATACTTCTTAGGAAAGGTAAGAGGACAAGCATGTATTGATAATCCATTTTGTGCATGCCTTTTCACATATATTAGTTAATCCTTATATCAAGCCATTCAGGAAGGAGTTAACATACCCATTTTTCAGGTGAATGCATAATGGTTTAGAGAGTTTATGTGACTTGCCTAACAAACTCAGGTCAATTCAAAGCCTATGTCCTCTCCACTTTCTTTGCTGTAGCAAAGGACTTACTTATTAGTCTCCTAGTGATCAGATGGGACAGTAGTACAGTAGGGGTAACTCTTTGACTCCTCTACTTGTAAGCAACAGCATCTCTGTTAAAAAAGTATTTTTCATTTTTACTCTCACCTGTCAGTATTCTATAATAAAGATTATATCTAAATTATTTTCTATGTGCTTTACAAAGACGCTGTATGTTAAAATGACTTATGTGTATGGTTGCCTGTCCTAAATTAGAGCATCTTCTTTTATTTTTCTGTCCCAAGTTTATAAGCCTGTTGACTATATTTGCTGATTTATCTCTGTGATAGAAGAACTGAAGGCTCAGTTCTTCAGCAGGCTTCTATGTGTGCATTCCATTAGTACTAAGAATTGAGGAATTTTGAAAAACATGTTTTAAGGACTATTTGCTCAGTATTACTCACTGGAAAAGTACCATAATTGTCAGTTAAATCAATCAGCAGACATAGAAGAGAAATGTTGATCTATTTAACATAATAGTGATAAAAATGATTAGAAATGGACTTGTAGGTTCAATTTAGTTCATCTTTTTTGAATAGTCTGTAGCAGTTTGAGAATAAGCAGATTTGGTAAACATAGGTTGGTTTGGGTATATTTTAGATTTTGGAATTCTTCACTTAGAACTTTATATCATAAAAGTGTATGGTTATTTTTTAACATATGAAATCATATTTATTTCTCTGAAGGAAAATTTATTTTAATCTATATTCCTTTGGGAAACATCCTAGGAAATAACGTATTCAATGACCTGTTTTGTTTTAAATCTTTATTGTAAATTTTTTTGGATCACAACCAAAATAGTTCTTGTGAAAGAAAATTTTAGCGTATAGAATCTTATGTGCAGAATTTTAAAAGAGGACCATGAAATAGAGATATAAAGAAGGTGAATGGCAATAACATTGGCTTTGAAATTAGGCAAACTTGGTGTATAAATCCTGGTTCCACCACTTTCTAGCTGTGTGAACTTAGGCAAGTTTTATCACTGAGTTTCAGTTAACCATTTGTAAACGGACACAGTAATTCCTGCCTTCTAGGACTGTTAAGTGAGTATTAATATGATATCCATATCCAAGATGATATTTGTTTTATTTCTTAGCAACAAAATGAGTGTGACTGGAGGGAAATAGGGCGAAATTGAGAGGAAAAGTCAGAAAGAAGATGATACAAGTGTTGAAGAAAGGATTGTTTAGTCAAATGAGTGATTTTTGGTCACACAATTGTAACTAAAGCTCTTTTAAAGAGTGTAATGTATATAAACATCTTACTGCCAGCTAACTATTGCTTAGGTTCAAAACTATTGTCTTAACCAATAATTTGTGGCCCACCTGGCAGGGAAGATAGTAGTAGCAAAGAGAAACCAGTACACACCTAGTCTTGTTTATTCTGCTAACTCCTCTTGTTCTCCTTAGAGGGATGATACAGTTGTAATTCTCTTTTACTCTGGGTTAAGTCAGAAAGACAAACAGACCAAACACAAACAAACAAAAGAGTGTGAGTTCTTTTTCTCTCACTCTCCTCTTATCCAAATTTATGTGTATTCCGTCTCAAGGTAATTTTCTGAGTAACATATTAAAATCAAGTAAAACTACTAACTTTTGGACTATGTTTTTATTATACTTTTAGAAGGAACTTTCTCTGAAAATACGTTATCAGCAGTATCATTACTTACTGAGGTTTTAATTGAAAAATCTCATAATATTCATCAAATAAAAAATTTTGGACTTCTCTTTCAGATTTACTTTATAACTAACAGCCATAAGAGGTAGATGTAAAGAGGGTGATTTATAATCTCTGCCTTTAAGGAATTTATAATCTCTTCATTGGGATAAGAAGAGATGGAAGGTGCTACAGGGGTTCAAAGGAGGTCAAGATCCCATTCAAATGGAAAGGCTTCATGGTGGGGCTGAAACCTGGGCTAGACTTTGAAGGATGGAAAGATTATCTCAGGTGGAGGAATACCCTCTGAGGTCGTGGAGAAGGAAAAAAAAAAAATGTGTTGGGATAAGCATGTTGACTAACTGGAAATAGAGAAAAGAATGAAAGGAAAGTGAGGTCAGAATACTCCACTGCAGGGTCTTAGACACTGAGGTATTAAAAGTTTTGATCAGAAAGTGACATTTTTAGGACAATACTTAGTGAGACTGCTTGAAAGAAGGTGGAGAGAGACCAGAGGCAGGGAGACTAGTCAGGTAAATATTGCAGTAACCTTACTAAGTGAGGGCTTGAGAGTGCCGAATCCTAACCTCTAGACCACCAGGGAGTGTCTAAGTGAGGGCTTGAAATAGAAAGCAGAGGGGGAGAGAAATTAGAACTTGTCAGCAATAATTCTAAAAGCCACAGCCATGGTCTGGATATAAGGGATAAGGGAAGAGTCAAAGCTGTCTTAGATTTTTATCCTGGTTGGCCCAGGCTAAGTGTTCTGCTCTGTTCCCCCTTACCCTTGCTTGCTCTTCTGCTTGCTGTAGTCTGGCTTCTGCTCCTGCAGTGTTACTGAAACTGCTTCTCACTTGGATATCTCACACATTCCTCAGGCTCAACAAAGTCAACACTGAGCTCTGCACCTTGTCTCACAAATTCTCATCTCCTGCTGCTGCACTTGTCTTGATGAATGGCCCCACCATCTACCCCATTACCCAGAGCAAAAAGACTCAGTCCCTGCCTGAATCTCTGTATTAGTCCATTTTTGTTGCAATAACAGAATACCTGAAACTGGGTAATTTATAAAGAAAACAGGTTTATTTGGCTCACAATTCTGGAACAGCTGCCTGTAGTGCAGGCCTCAGTCTGCTTCTACTAATGGCAGAAAATGGCAGGGCAGCCAGCAACTCACATGGCAAGAGGAAGTGAGAGAGAGAGAGAGAGAGAGAGAGAACACCCAAGATTGGCTGTTTTGGGAACCTACCTGCAGAGAGGGTAGTAACACCCCCAGGGAGGGAGGGTATTAACCTATTCATGAGGGATCCACCCCTATGACCCAAACAGCTCTCAACACTACCACATTGGGGATCAGATTTCAACATGAGCTTTGTGGGGACAACATACCCAAAGTCTATCAACCTCCCACATTCATCTGTAACTACCTGTTCATTAGCCTTTGTATCTGTCTCAAAACAGACTGTTGTTGAATAGAGTAGAATAGATTAGCATGGCATTGCAGTCTGGTGGTGGGGATAGGCACAGCTGCTAGACATAATGCCTGTGTCTTAAACAGAAATGTTTAAGATTCATTTTTTCAGTAGATACTAATCGAACACATGCTGTGCTGATCACTAGGGGTATGAAGAAAGTCCTCATATCTGTCCTCAAGGAGCTCACAGTGTAGGGTATTGGTTTCTAACGTTTTGTAAGGACTTCTTTTCTACATTTATTTACAAGAATCTATACTTATTTAAAAGTCCAAATATACACATGATTTAAGCAGACTTTACTTATGGATCACTTGTGAAAACTTAAAATGTGTGTCAATTACATCAGGTTGGGAACCACTGGTCAAAAATATCTCAAACCATCTGGACTTAGGGAAGAGAGATACCTGCAGGGAGGGAGAGATTAAGGAGAGACCACATGAGGTTGGGGAGGGAAGCAGAGACAGAAAGACACAGACCACAGGACAGTTGAAGAGTTATGAGAAGATTCTCCTGGCCACATCTGCCTATTAGCAGATTGAAAGGAGCGTAATTCTACAACACTGGATTCCACCAAATTAACCTAACCTTTATTATCATTTTAAAATGTTTTTAAAAAGCTCAATTTCAGAGTTTTGAATGAGAAGTACACAATATTTCCTTGTATGAAAAGGAACAGTTGAATGAAATGTAGCATGCTCACTGATTAGGGGGTAACAAGATCGCACCCAACTCTTCAAGAGCAGAAACAATTTATATTTATTACATACTTCAGTGCCTACCACCATGGCTTGGACATAGAAGATACTCAGTACACGTTTATTGCATTGAGTTGTAGAGAATGCCACTTGTATACATACAGTAATTTTTGCTACTTTGCCTTTCTATAAATTTAAAAATCATTCACAAGAAGTTATTAGTGGGGTAAAGAGTGATAAACTGGTCATTCTTCTGTATTTAATGGCAGCAGTCTCCTTAGAGTTCCAAATAAACATTTTTTTTGTCCATAGCTTCAGGAGCTTTTGAAAGGATTGAAATTCAAGTCATTCCCAACTGTTTTCCAGTGGCTCTTGTTACTATTATAGTCTCAAAGACTGAAATAGCTTAAGCTTTATATAAGTTTGAAAAGTAAATAGGAGTATTTGGCTGTGGAAAGCACATATGTGGCAGAATATTTATATTGTCAAATTTTTTCTTTAATGTATTTTAAAGCCTGCATTTTCATAGTAAATTAGCTTTGTAAATAGTTTTCCAAATGTTACTAGTCCTACCTAATAATTTCTTTTTACCTGCCTTGATCTCTGTTAT
>NW_007727701.1:93087-116316 GCF_000696425.1 Galeopterus variegatus | reverse complement strand
TTTTCCAAATGTTACTAGTCCTACCTAATAATTTCTTTTTACCTGCCTTGATCTCTGTTATGTGTCATATGTGTTAAGGATCTCTGTTCCTTCTGTTTAGTTTTTTTCTTTTCTCCGCATTAGTAACACTTATTGCCTCATTCATTTAACAAATATTTTTCAGGTTTTAGTTGATATGAGTCTACATTAATTTCTGTGCAGTTACAAAAAGAAAAAGAGTGCTAGCCTTTCAGGAGTGCTTGATGTAGTATGACAGGTAAGATAAGTACGAAACCTCTAACACAAGTCTGTGTGGGAGAGGCCATCAAAATGCTACAAACTTCTTGGAGAGCTTTGTATCATTCACCTGTATACTCCATCTTCCCTTTGTATTTCTAAAACTATTTGAGATAAATTTATCTGGGTGGTGAAGTTTTCAGCTCCCCGGTTTCCCTACAGTCAGAGCTAGGCCCTTCTTAGTGCCATTACACAGTCTCTCCTTAGCAAAGTAGAGTGTTTAGTATCTCCTGACATACACTCCTTTCTAATTTCCCAACGTCTTTGCTGTAGGAGAAAAAAAAATCTCATTCATATAAAACCTCATTCAGTATCAACCACTGACCTGTTAGTTCCCTAAGGGCAAAGGCCATTCCTATCTTGTTTTCAGTTTTATGTCCTGACATTTCCATTTATCACATGATGTGTGCTAACATGTTTGTTGAACTGAATATGGCGTCCAAGGGTGAAACTTTCCTAAAAGTGCTTTTGTCAAGAATTAGTAAAAAGTACAGAAATGAGTGAGGCTAGTGAGCACGTTTGTAATGCTAAATAAAACCACACTGAAGGGTAGCTACAGATTGGCAAGAATAGCTTTGTGGGGCAGCCCCACATGCCTATATCCGTCTCTGGGAAGCCACAACTTAACATGCCCATTTTTAGATCTTTCATTATATACCCAGCTCTTTGTTTTGTCTATTACCAGCTGAGGAGTGGCGTAATTCTTTCTCCTTTCTACTGCCTCTGCCCATTGTGAGAACAGAACTTCTGTATACATCTTCTCTGCCCACCTGGAGGGGGCTTATGGAGGATACAGCTTCTGTCATCCAGATCAGCTCCTCTCCTGGGAGTCTGTGCCTGATTGGTCCTCAGCTGATCTTCATTGAGACATGTTTACCAGTGAAAGGAGTAAACTGTGCCTTAACAAGGTTGCTGTCTCCAAGTTCCACTTCCTCATTGTCTGTCCTTATGTGTGGCAGGTACCCTGGGCAGGGGAGAGGCCTGCTATTCTCTCATACTTCTTCCTTTTCTGTGTACTGTCTTGATAAGTGAATGGTGTCAGGGTGATGCGAATTTAAAACAAGAAGCTCCTCTTTGCTCTAATGCAAACCAGAAGCCCTGCGTTATGGGCCTTAAAGGGGGTTTGCATATATTAAAGGGTTAGAAGGAGGTTTCAATGATACATCTTACCCTCTAGGTAAGAGGAAGTTTGGGGCCCTGCCTGATCAGTAGTGGCTGATGTCTCTCTGGGTTAGAAAACGAAATCATTGTGCTTCAATAACTGTATAATGCCATAACAAAGCAATGTTTCACTTGTTGGGAAATGAGTCTTTTCCTTTTTCTTTATTAAACCATCCACCCTGTTTTTATAATTTCAGCTATTTCCAATTATCTCTAATCTCTTTTATTTCATCTATTTAGTAGGCTAGGAGTGAATGATACTTTTCCCAAGGTTCCTGGTAAGTTTAGTATTAGCCTAAGTTTGTAAAGTAAATGAGAAAATTGTTTGTCTTTCCTAAAAGCAAAGCTTAATGGTTACAGCTGCGAATTTTAAAAATATATGTACTGGGGTACCAAGTACCTTTTGGTAATTCATTTCATAGTGAGGAAAGAAATTTGTGACATTTTCCATCCTGGGAAAAAGCAAAGGCAATCTGCATTTGCACATAGAATAGCTGTCTCTCATATATGTTCATTCATTAATAGTAATCACCAATATTTGTTGTATACATAAACATAAAGGTACTTTACATACACTATTTTGTCAAGTCCTTTCAATACTGTTTTTAGTTTTTCTGTGTTAGTTTTTACTGTGACTGCCAACAAATTACCACACACTGGAGTGTTTAAAACAACAGAAATGTGTTCTCAGTTCTGGAGTCCAGAAGTCTGAAAAATCAAAGTGCTGGCAGGGCCACACTTCCTCTGAGAAAATCCTTCCTTGCCTTTTCCAGCTTCAGGTGACTGTCAACATTCCTTTTCCAAAAAAAAATTATTTTAAAGTTTTTAATTGACAATAAAAACTGCACGGGCCAGCCCGGTGGCGCACTGCTACAGTGCGCCACTTGGGAGTGCGGCGGCGCTCCCGCCAAGAGTTCGGATCCCACATACAGACCGGTTCTCGCTCACTGGCTGAGCGAGGTGCGGGTGCAACACCGAGGGTTGCAATCCCATTGCTGGTCCCAGTCCGGTACGGGTGCGACACTGAGGGTTGCGATCTGTTGCCGGACACAAAAAAAGACAAAAAGGAAAAAAAAAAAAACTGCATATATTTAGCATGTATAACATGATGTTTTGAAATATGTATACACTATGGAATGGCTCTATCAAGCTAATTAACATATACATTACCTCACATACCTATCTTTTTATCTTTTTTTTTGGGGGGGGTGAGAACGCTTTACTCTCTCAGCTATTTTTAAGAATGTAATACATTGTTATTAATTATAATCACCACGTTGTACAATAGATCTCTTGAACTTATTCTTCGAATTTAACTGAAATTTTGTTGATGAACATTTTCCCACCTCAACCACTGCCCCATCCCCATGCCTCTGCCCCTGTTAGTCACCATTCTACTCTCTACTTCAATGAGATCAATGTTTTTAGATTCTATACATACGTGAGATCATGCAGAATTTGTCTTTCTGTGCCAGGCTTATTTTACTTAATGTAATGTCCTCCTTGTTCATCCCTGTTGTTGCAAATGACAAGATTTCTTTATATTTTAAGAAGTAGTATTTCATTGTATATGTTTACCACATTTTCTTTATCGATTTATCTGCTGATGGACGCTTAGGTTGATTTCATATCTTGGCTATTGTGAATAAGACTACAGTGAATGTGGGAGTGCAGATACCTCTTTGAAATACTGATTTCATTTTGATACCCAGTAGTGGGATTGCTGGATCATATGATAGTTCTATTTTTAATATTTTGAGGGAGCTCCATGCAGTTTTCTATAAAGGCTGTAATAATTTACATTCCTTCTAACAGTGTGGAAAGGTTTCCTTTTGTCCACATCTTTGCCAATACTTGTTATCATGTTGGCATTCTTTAAGGTTGCATCACTCCAGTCTCTGGCTCCATGACCAGTTTGGCTCTTCCTCTTCAAACATCTGTGTCTTCTCTTTTGTCTCTTAAAACGACAGTTTTCATTGTATTTAGGGCCTACCTGGGTAATCCAGGATGATCTCCTCTCAAGATCTTTAACTTAACTACATCTGCAAGACCCTTTTCCCAAATAGGAAACATTCATAGAGTCTGGCTATTAGGAGGTGGGCATATCTTTCGAGGGGCTACCATTCAACCCATATAGGTACGTTCTCTTATTATCCCCATTTTACAGGGAGACATTGAGAGAGTAAGTGGTGAATCTGGTACTGGCCAGGCATGGTGACTGGGAGCTGTGCCTCTCTACCACCACACTGTGATGCCATGTTAATTTATTCTACTCTTATTTGTAAATGGTCTGTTTTGAGGCATTATCTGTATGATATCTAGTCCTTTATTTAATTAAGGATGAATTCATACCTGGTCAGCTTTTGCTGCTGGCCGTATAGCCTGTGTTTTGGGAAGTATATGCATAAGATTCATTCATGAATCTCCTGATGCTAAGACTGGCATTACCTTGCCATGGTTAAGTTAACTCCAGCAGAAGAAAAGGTAGTTCACTACTTTGACAACAGCCTAAACTTGTTTTTCTGGTTTAGTGAGACTAATCAGAAACATTAGAGTTCTAATCCTGACTTGGTCGCTTACTGGCTATGAGCAAGTTTCTTCAATTCTTAAACTCAGTTGGTTTACCCATAAATTAGGAATCCCTATTTTGTAATTAGTCTAGTCTAAAAAGCTAACCCTGAGCATTTGGTAAGTAGTTTGCCTAAATTAAGCATAAAAATATTTTCAAAAAGTGTAATTCGAATGCCTATGAATTTCTTCAGGCTTATTTATGCCTCTAACCTAGTAATAAAAGTTATACTTTTAAAGCAATTCTTTATATCAGAAATTATGGAGCTTGCTCCTTTAAATATAAAAAAATGTAATATGTCAGCATCTTTCATTAACCATGTACATATATGGTGTTTTTTTAGAAGCCCAAATAATATTTGCTTTGCCAATTTGTGGTATCTCCCTCAGCACACATTGGTTTCATTGTTGTGTATGTTTTTCCAAAAGAAAAGAAAAAAAAAGCGTTTCTTTTACCCAATGCCTGACACATATACCACAAAGGGAAAAATTATAAGCATTATGTTGCTCAGATCAAATCATCAGGTTATTGTTCTTTTGACATTTTTGGGGTGATAGCTCCTTCCTAAGAAGATATTCTTGTTAAGGTTGGAGGTCACTGTTTCCTTTTAAGAGCACTGTGTTCCAATTTTGAATAATATTTCCTAGACAGGAAACATGACCATATTTCATTTTTATTGTCATTTTTAGTAGATGTTTGTTAAGAATGCTGCGTACTGGATAGGACAAATTGCCCTAGTCTTGTTGTTCTTACTTATTCTTATTTGTTTTTCACAGTTGCATAAGCCTATTTATTTAATAAGGTTATTGTGGTTGGATATATTTTTCACTTATTTTCTTATGAAAAGATTGAATTCCTCCCCCAATAGTGTGTTTTCTTGTCCTATTAAGTTAATGACAACTGAACAATTTTCAACAGTGTACTTTGTAGAAAACAGTGTTTTTTGAAATATGTCTTATTTCTTGGCATTTTATAGCAACTCAGATTATAGTCTTAATATAGTCTGTCTTGACTGGAACTATTGATTATGGAATGCAAAAACCTGTGAAGTTATGAGCTCAGTTGAGTCATATTTATAAATATTTGTTTTCCACTTTTGTGCAGATAGTACAAATGATGGATACAAAATTTGTTTTGACCATTATTAGCATTTACGATGCTAGCTTCAGGAAGAGTTTATTCTCATGGAACTGAATGTAATGGTGGATTTTTAAATATTCTGGCCCAAATGATACTGTATTACTAGTACTGTCCCTTCTATTAATTTTCTCCTGGAGTAGAATATGTTTTGCTTCCTACCACAACCCATTTAAACAATCCCCCTCAGATATCTATGTATACATAGCCACACTTATGTTCCAAGCAGGATAGTTTCATATTGTAAGTAGAAATATAGAAAAATGATATAAAGTTTACCTAAAGAAGTATAGGTAAGCAGGTTTTTTCCTCCTTCTATTTACTTTTTTAATTGATATCAAACAAAAATATTTGGAAATCTTTGAAATTTACTTTGAAAGAGGTTCCACACAGGTTTTCTTTCCTGATACTGTTAACATTAATGTATTTCCCTAAAAAGTATGTAATTATTTACCTGATATTAAATACAAATTAAATTTGCTATCATCAATAGAAGTTTTTTTTATATATAAATACTAATTAATTTTTTGGTGGCTGGCCAGTATGGGGATCCAACATCAATAGATTAGTTTTAAAACATATATAGGTGTTCTCAATTTTTACATCTCATCTATATTTTGAAATAATTTTTAAAATCTAAAGCTAAATTTAATCTACGGTAAGACATACAAAAACATCAGGAATATTAGAATTTTGAACTTTAACATTTTTAAATATATATTATTTACAATTTTTACTTAATATATTTAACCCTAGCACTCTTTTTGGCAATAGGCCATCCCTTTTTCCAACCTAAATATTTAATAGATTTAAAGTATTGGAAATTGCATAAAGGTTATGTTGTGGTTACCTTAATTAGCATTATAACCTCTAGGTTTTACATTTAACTGTTAATGATCTTTGGGCATAGTGAAAAAAGCATTTATTTGAAGTTAGTGGTGAAAATTAAGGGGTTGGCAGGGCTGTCTTCCTTTCTGAAAGTTCTAGGGTAGAATCTGTTCTATTGTCTTTTCCAGTTTCTAGAGACTACCTGCATTCCTTGGCTTGCATTCTTTTTATTTTCGAAGGTGGAAATGGCTACAGAGTCTGTCTCACATCGTGTCATTCTAATACTGACTCTTCTCCCTCCCTCTTTCACATTTACAAACCTTTGTGATTATACCGAACTCACTGGATAATCTAGGATAATCTTCCTATTTTAAGATCATCTGATTAGCAGCTTTAATTTCATCTGGTACCCTAATTCCTCTTTGCATATAGCATAACATACAGGTCCTGGGGATTAGCACAGGGACATCTTTGGGAGGCCGTTATTATCTACCACACTTTGCCTTACACTGTTGAATTATGCATACTGAACTGACTATAACTTTGTAGATTGCATGAGGTAGGAGGTCTGACTGATGTATTTTTTTTTTCTTTTTTGTCCTTTTTTGTGACCGGTAAGGGGATTGCAACCCTTGGTGTGGTGCCGCCCGCACCGCGCTCAGCCAGTGAGCGCACCAGCCATCCCTACATAGGATCAGAACCCACGGTGGGAGCGCCGCTGCGCTCCCAGCCCTGCACTCTCCCGAGTGAGCCACGGGGTTGGCCCCTGACTGATGTATTTTATCACTGTCTATCCCCCGGAGTGAAATTCAGGGTCCCTTCCAGGCTTGCCTTCGACTTCTGCTTCAGGTTGGTTGGTTGGCCCTCTGTGGCTTGCTAGTACTTTATGTAGGTGATTGCATTTCTACAGATACAGTAGAGACTTTCTACATCAGAGTCATCAAGGGCAACTATTAAGAAAAGGTCAGTGTTTGACACCTCTTCTTCCTCCTGGGAAGTAGAGCACTATTAAATAATTTTTCAATTGTTTGTTCTGTTACTGAAAGAACGCCTATTTCCATCCATATCGTTACATCTCTCAGCATTATCACAGTTGGTGTCTGAGTTCTGGTCATGGAAGGTGCCAGTTTTTTTGACACTTCTGATCTTCATCAGATTCTAGTCTTACCCTGGTTTTCTTGCTACCTGCTGTATCCTTTTGTTCTTTTACATTTTTTTTTCTTTTGATGCAAGATCACTTTTTTTTTTATGATGAACTTAACCCAAGAGAGCCCCATGCTTACCATGCAACGTAATTGCCATCCATCATTCATTCAAAACCATGGATTACTTTTAAATGGATTACTTTTGAAATCCATTTGTCATGACATTTTTATAAAGAGATAATCGCAACAAGAAGGAAAATCCTTACTTTGAACTTAAATTTATTTACTACCAGGAAGATAGAAGTAAGATAGAAATGATACTTTTCACTCTGCTTCACCCCTTTGAGGGCTGTATAGGAAATCAGAGGCATATTGCCTGTGTTTTAGTAGATTCAATAGAGACAGCTTATGTACAACAATTTTAATTCGGAAGGAGATAAGGAATTGGACTGCTTTCATGACATTCTTCTAAGGGAAGATAAGAGAGGAAATAAAGGGGTGAACCAAAGATAAGAGAGGAAATAAAGGGGTGAACCAAAAGACAGCAGATATAAAGTGCCTGTTTACTTGCTGTGAGTGACTCACATTATTCTGCTCTAAAAACACGTTAGGAATTCAACTTATCTTCTTCAGGCACACCCACTTCCTTCTAAGCCAAGTATAGTTCACAGATAAATTGGTTTTTCTCAGCTCACCACTTTTGCTATGTAGTTACGTTACAAAGGGTGACTTTATGTCCTGAGGCTGGCCAGACTTTTCCTATTTTGTCTCAGTTTCTTCCTTATGTAAATAAGTACCTGAGTAATATATATATAAAATAATATTTAAAAAAAAATATATATATATATATATATTTTTTTTTTTTTTCCCTGAGTAACAAATATTTTACTTAGTCCTAAACTTTCCACTGCCTGGCAATATTTCCTTGAGCTGAAAAAAGCCATCCATGTTGCTAAGTATCTGCATAATGATGGTCATTTGGTCCTTTAACTCATGTTTTGCTTTAATTGGTTACTCTTCTTAGTTTCCCACCTTTTTGGTTTCCATAAATAATTATTTGCAGAAAACATTGGTCAGTTTTTGGGATCTTTAGTTGGTTTTTGTGTGTATTTGCTCTTGGTCCTGAAGTTTAGGACCCTGTATCCAGGCTTAATTGACTTTCATTTGCATGCCAGCACTCTGGGGCAACATAATGCCTACAAGCTTCAAATTCTGTCACTTATTTGTGGGAGCTAAAAAATAAATAAATAAACACACAAACAACTGAGGGGGGGAGAGAAAACACAACAATTACAATTCCTTGAAGTTGATAGGACAGGCAAACAGAAAGGAGATTGTTGGGGGGGGAGGGAGAGGGAGGGAGGTTTTGGTAATGGGCTGCAATAATCAACCACATTGTATATTGACAAAATAAAATAAAATTTTTTTTAAAAATTCTGTTTTGTGAGGAGATTCTATACATAGTCTATGGTTAGTTGCTAAATGATCTATATACTCTTTTATCTCTATCTAAATATATGCATTTGCATTCTCCTGTTAAATTGCCTATTTGTATCCGTTCCCAGAAAAGGCCTTTGGTGGACATGACGTCTGTAGGCTTTGTTCCCTTCTAAAGATGAAGAATGGACATACCCTCTGAACTACCAATTCCATTTCCAGAAGTTTATTCCATAGATATGCTCACACAGGTGAAATGAAGCATATTTAAAGTAAATCATTAAAGCATTGTTAAGAGTGAAGAGTTCATCAATAGGACACATCCATATAATGGAAGAATATGGATCTATTTTTTAAGTGAGCAGGTTTTTATTACTGATATAGAAAGATTGCCATCATAAGCTGAAGTTAAAAAAGTTAAAAAGCAAGATGTAAGATGGTATGCATAGTATTTACATTTGTAGATACACAGATGTCAGAGTGCTATTTGAATAAAATATTGTCTGTGCTCAACTAGCATTGTTTCTGTTTGTCTCTGTTGTCACCAATAGAGCTTATTACCTTCCAGCATTGTTTTGCTTCTTTTAAAAATCTTTTTCATCTCTGTCACCTGTTACTTAGCATTGTATAGAGGCTGTAAAACCATTAGAGTACCTCTCTCCTTTGGCATAGTGAATTGAGCAGTCACTTTTCTCAGCTGTATTTACTTTCTCTGATTATCAGAGGTGGCTTCTTTATTACTGAGGAAGGGGTTTTCCCAGCTACTTTACTCATTCATTCTTAAACATTTATTAAGTACCCTAGGTCAGGTACTTTACAACTTCTAGGAAAACTGAGATTGGTAAATTGTACTATGATCAGAGGGGTTGGAGTCTAGAGAGGTCTTATACACATCACAATTCTAAATTCTTTTGTCCTGTATAAATTTTCAGTAAAATGGTAATGCTACCTGTACCTGATATTTGTATGATAATTTGCAATACATAAAGCTTCTTTTTGTATACATTCTTGCTGAAGTCAGTGGTATTGTATCCAGCAGTATAGTATACAGTATACACAGAAATATGCACAATTTAATTATATAAAAGTTATATAATAATGTAATATTATATAATTCTATAATGGTTTGATAGAATTGTCATCTGAGTATATTTTCTTTACTTGCTTATTTTATATGGTTTGGTTCAAGGCAAATATCTAGTCTTAAATATTCTTGTGCTAGTCTATGATTGCATATAGATTATTTTTCTATGTGAAATACAGTTTATTCTTACTTTCTAGATTTAAAATTAGGACATTTCAGAAAGGCTTATGCATTATCCATTTAGTAGAAACCTTTCAATTATAATAGGTAAAGATTAAATGAATTACAGAAGACAAAGAATTTGAAAGACTTGTTAGCAAGCATTTGACATGTGTTATTGTCCTTGTAAAATTATTTTAAGCTATATCTGTTGTCACACACTGAAAGATGCAAGGAAACAACATGGCTTTGGCTAGAGCTTATCATCGCTTCTCAGAATAACTTTGGTATATTATCTCTAGTGGCATTTTAGCTTAGTTGGCACAATTCAAAGTATCCATCATGTACACCACAGATTGACTTAAGCTTTAATGACTTGCAGTTCCATAAAAGTCTAATTTTGGAACTCTAAAACTTTGGAATTCTAAAACTCTAATTTTCAAATTCTACAATGTCCAACAGCAGTTCTCTATACTTGACAGGCAAAAGGGAATAGTTCTGATATTTGCAATTAATGATGTTTTTTTTATTATATCTCTTATTAAAATTACTCATGGTATTTTGGCATCTTCTTTGCACAAAGTATTACTAAAAAGAAACTCATGAAAATAGTGTGTAACTTTTCTTGGAAATATACTCTGTCTACCTGGACTGAGGTTGAGGTCCTTATAACAATAAAATTAAATATAGAAAGAACTAAAGGAACAGGAAATGTTAACAGTCAAAAAGACTAAAAACTTGGGGCCGGCCCGGTGGCACACTGGATAGTGCGCCGCTTGGGAAGCGCGGCGGCGCTCCCGCCCGAGGGTTCGGATCCCACATACAGACCGGTTCCCGCTCACTGGCTGAGCGAGGCGCGGGAGCAACGCCGAGGGTTGCGATCCCGTTGCCGATCCCCGGTCCGGTACGGGAGCAACACTGAGGGTTGCGATCTGTTGCCGGACACGGAAAAAGACAAAAGACAAAAAAAAAAAGACTAAAAACTTGAATTTAACATGCCAATTTAAAAATTCAAATAAAGGAGCAAAGGCCCAACAAGAGTTTGGAAAGTTTCGAAGAACAAAATGAGAGAATGACTCTATTATATATAAAAATATAAAGCTAAAGACAGTGTGAAATTGGTGATAGAAGGCTACATATCATTTTAATGCTTCCGGTAGAAAAGATCATTTGCATCTCAAAGTTTTCTAGCTAGTCTGGTTCTAGCTCAGTTAAATACACAGTTTTTTTCAGAGTAGCTATTTAACTTATTAGTATTTATTTAGTAAGCATATTATGTACCTGTTTTATGCCAATAATGCTGCCAAGTCCAAAGGATAGAGAAACCAGTATACTGAAGACTGCTAGATTTACTCTTCACAGGCCTCATAAGTTACTTGTGCTAAAGCTGGATCCTAATGAATTTATAAGTGTTCAGTAAATTAAAAGATATCCCTTAGATTCTCCAAAATCAAAGCCCTGAATTTTACTAAGCTTAAAAACCTAGAAGCAGATTTCTGTTTTCCATCCCCAGAGATTTTGATTTTAGCGTCAAGTCCCCAAATAAATGTTAAGATCCTTGAAAGAAGGATTTGTTTTTCATCTGGCTATGTGGTATCTCTTACAATACCCATAATGGAGTCTTGACACACAGGCAATGCTAAAATATGCGTAAGCATGAGGAATTAAATCAAGGCAATGTAAGTTTTACTTAACTAGCCACCATGTCCAATATATGACACATAAAGGAAAAAGTGATAACAACTGAAGTCAGCTCAGAAAAAGAAGTCTTCCTGTGCAGCCAAAATTGTTCTGTAAGAGGAAGTGGAGGAGGGAGTGGAAGAAGCTTCCTTTCTTTTTGCTTTGGGAAATAATTTATTCATTCTGTACAGAAAGATTGATTGACTTTTTTCCTGTATAGGAACTGATTGTTTCTTCATATGTTAAATAGACAAAGATATTACATAATAAAATTTGCTTACAGTAAGATAAGATTTTTGACTGCCCAGTGATTTTGAAGCTTGCTTAATCACTCTTCTCAGTAGCTGCCTAGTGCCTAAGGCGAATGTGATTCTGTAGCTGAGGTGACCTGTGGATATGTGCATGTGTTTTTATTACTGCAAAAAAAGTTGTAAAGCAAACGTTTTGATGACTTTTTAAAAATGTATTATTGCAGTTAACTACTTCCAGAATCTGAGGAGCTTAATCTCCTTTATAAGTCATATATTGCATTTAGTGACAACTGTTTCTTGACAGTGTAATATATACTCTACTATAATTTTAAAATACCCACAAGTTGTCAGGCTGAGTGGCTGAGAGATTTGTTTAAAGAAATGTGGGCAACATTCTTGTGGTTGGAAAAAAATAGGAGAAAAATGAAAGTATTGTTTAAAAGCTGTTTTTAAAGCTTGTATTATGAAATGCATTGTATCAGAGATTTACAATCTTTTTAAAATAAAAAAGAAACAGACCAAATTCAACTCTGTAAGTATGGTCTATTTATATTTAAAAGTCCTGAAGAAACAGTATTAAAATTAACTTCTGATTATGCATTATATGATCTCAATAGTGCATTTGTTGGCAAATTGAATGAAAATATATACAAAAATCTCTTAACTATAGCAACGTCTATTCTAGGTAAAATATATACTAATGTTATATAAATCTAAAGCCATAATATGAAATTTTCCATAAAAAAAAAATACAAGAAAGAGTAGAATCATAGTGAAGGAAAAGATGTTTTTCCCTTAGATTTTGCTTCATAAAATAGTGGTATTTGAAATTGACTAAAAAAGAATGATCTAGTTTCATATGGTGGCAGTAGAAAAAAAGGAACGTAAGGTAACATCCAGGCACATCTATAACGTGATCATAAAGTCTAGAAAGGGCAAGACACAATATGGTGACTTTGGGAAGTCTAGTTCAACTTAGTGTATCTGAAGCAGAAGAGGAATAGCTACTTTAGGAATTTTACTACTTTATTTTATAATAAAAAATATTAAAAAATATAAAAAGAGGGATTTTACTACTTTATTTTATATTTTGAAACACCAAATGTACTTCTTAAAATTTCGCTTTTATTTTTATCAAAGTATTTTATATAAATAATATAAGAAATTAAATAATGTTAAGAGATTAAATACAAAAAACCCCAGCAGTTCCTTTTTTGCCCCTCCCCTTACCTGGTCTCTTTCAGCAGAAGCAACCAATGATTTTTCCTATTCCTTCCCTTTATATTTCTAAATAATAATAATCTGCTAACTCTTGAGTGATCAGTTTTAGTTTTTACTCTCTGACCACCTATTTTGGTAGGTGAAGATTTTACCTTATGGCTGCGCATCTCTTGCCATCTTCTCAGTATCATCATTTGGGGAAGATTATTTAACAATAATTATTTTAAATCCAAATTCAATTTTTTCATTTTTATGACAATGTAAGTATTCAATGCTGAGCCAAATTATGAGGGTTCAGTATATCTGAATTCAATGGAGAATCCACAAGGTCCACAGAGAGCACTTGTGGTTATTGTGGCCCTTAAAGGAGCGTGTAAGCCACGGCCCCACTCATTCTATGTGGGCTACCTTAGTGTGCTGTGCCAGTGACCCTGCAGCCCATCTTTCCTTGCCAGATTACAGAGCTGTCCATGTGTTGTGTTTAGTACTTTCGTGTTTGAAATCCAGTATTTTTTTTTTGTCCTTTTTGAGACGGGCCGCACCACGCTCAGCCAGTGAGCGCTGTGAGTGCACCGGTCATCCCTATATAGGATCCGAACCCGCAGCAGGAGCGCTGCTGCGCTCCCAGCACCGCACTCTCCCGAGTGCACCACGGGCTCGGCCCTGAAATCCAGTTTTTATATGGATAAAGAAATTCAGCTTTCCATAGTCAGTCTACATAGGCATGTCATTGGAGGATGAATAAATTCAGTAAGCTGTGGGAAATGTGAGAATATTTTCTAAAAACATATTTTTGAAAAACTTCTTCTTTCACATTATTAATATACTGTGTTTTTAAATATTGTTCCACAGCTTTGTCTCCACAGATGTGTTTTCAAATTCCTTTGTCACAAAAGTCTTTGCTAAGAATGAGACTTTCATCCTCCCTTTTGTTATTGGGCTTATAATCTTTCTATTGTCTTCATACAATTTTTATCATTTTAAGATTTAAGACTAGTTAATTTGTTTTCTTTTTGTTATTCTTTTTCCTGAATACATCCAGTAATCTCTTGATGGAAGAGGCCATCTTCCATCAAGAGATTACAAAATCATTTGAGTTTAAGTAGCTTTTCAAACGAATACTGTTGTTTTCCTTGTTCTCTGTTATCTTTTATTTCATGCACTTTTCTCTTTAAGAAAATATTTAGTGGCTATTTTCTGTTTGTAAAACAATTACACATATATTGAAAAACATTTGGAAGATACAGAAAAAAAGAAACGTGTGCGATCCAGAGAAAACAAGCACATTTTAATATACACCTTTCTAGTCTTTTTCTTTTTATTTGTATTCATTTCTCTGTGTGTATACTTGCATACATATAAACTACATATGTCTATATAAACACGCATATTATACATTCTTTCGACACATACTTCAGGAATACAGAAGTGAACAAGACGGACATGGTGTCTGCCATCATGAAACTGCTACACTAGCTAATAAAGAAGATATTGAATATGTAATTACATAATTATTTACTTATAATTTCAGCAAGTGCATTTGGTATAAGAGCATAATTAGTTTTAAGGAAGGAGTAGCATTACCAAATTTGTAAACAGGTTTTGTCGTTTTTTAAAAAAATTTATTTTCATAGTATATAATAAAATGCCTTTGTGATATGCATTGTGTATGTGTGTACACACAGACATGTCTATATAAACTTAATATCAACACACACATATGTATAAATTAAATCCTCAATGTGTGTAATTTGTTAAATGTTATTTCATTATAGAATTGTGGTGTTGTAGGATTCTTTACACCTTCAGCTTTTAACTTTAGCTTATAAATTTTTCATTTGAATCTTATTTCAGTCACTACTGAAGCACGAGAATAGTGAGATAGATTGTTAGTTATGAATTTGCCCATGAAAGTACCATATGAGGATTATGATGTTAAGTAGATTAATCTTATAAATACATGGCAATTCTATACAAATTCTAGGCTATTTTCTTAACCTACTACAAGTTGTGGGTATAGTGAGAGATAATTTACATATACTGCATCATTCAATCTCAGAATAACTCAGTGAGGTAGGTGGTATTAACCTCTTTTGTAAGTGAGGAAACTAATTCAGAGAAGTTAATGAACTTGGACTGATTTACTGTTGTTAAGATGGTTTTGAGACCTAAAGTCTTGCTTGGCTCCAAATAAAATTAATGCTTTTATTTTCTTGATATTATGATGTCTCCTTGTAATGGTGAGGTAGATGAGTGGAAATTATTATACCCATTTCTCAAATGAGAAAACCAAGGTATAGAAAAGGCCAGCATGCAAGTATAGTAGAAAGGGCAACAAAAGAGTAGTCAGCCTGTTCCTTTGACCTTCAGTTTTCCTGTCTTTATATAGAGGAGGATTTAACTATATCAAATTCTCCTAAGTATCTTAGTGTATTAGTCAGGGTTCTCCAGAGAGACAGAATCAATAGGATATGTTATAATTATATGAGAGGGATTTATTAGGGGAATTAGCTTCCACGACTGTGAAGAAAAGTCCCATGATAAGCCATCTGCAAACTGGGTGCCAGTAGCATGGCTCAGTCCAAGTTCAAAGGCCTCAAAACCAGAGGAGCTGATGGTGTCCTTGGTGTAAGTCCTGGAACCCAAAAGTTGAAGAGTCTCGAGCTCTGATGTCCACGGACAGGAGAGAAGAGTGTATCCCGGCTCCAGCGGATAGAGAGATTCACCTTTTTCCTCTTTTGTTCTCTCCAGACCCCTGGCGGATTGGATGGTTCCCACCTGCATTGAGGGTGGGTCTTTCCCACCCAGTCCACTCAGACTCTTATTCTAATCTTTGCTGGAAACATCCCTACGGACACACCTAAAAAGATAGTTTACCAAGTTTCTCAGCATTCCTTTATCTAACCAAGTTGACACCTAGAATTAACATTCACACTTAGAGTGGTAGTACCAGGAGGCCAGTAGAGTGCATTGAGTTTTCTGCTTATACTTGTACCTGTGAGAAGCTGTACTTTTATTTGTATTATATTTTGGACCTTTAAATATATTCAAGTATAACCAAGAATTATAATACTAACCTAGTTTGGGAATAAAAATTTAGGCTTTCAAGTTTGGTTTGCTGCTTTATTTTTATTCTAGGTGAGATCATAAATAAATCAGTCTGTTCCATTTTTCTGTAAAATGAATCATCATGGTCTTTTTGGGCATTTGCGAAATAGAACATTTATTGGCAACTAAGTTATGTAAGTGGATATTGATCTTGAATGTTTAATCTTGAGTGGATGTTGTTCAATATTTTAGGACCCCTCTGCAAATAGTTATGATGAAATTTTTTGTGTAGAGCATTTCAGCTATAGCAATGATATATTTTAGTCTGTGTAGATATTCATGCTCTTTATTTTCGGTAAACTAAAGAAAATATAGAATGAGGGTTTTGATTAGACTAGGAGGAAATTGTGATAGTTTGACATGGACCATCTTATTATTGTTTTTATTAAGAAACCTGAAAAGCAAAAAAAAGATTTTGTTATAATTTTGATGTTGATATTGTATAAAGTCAGTCTACATTACCTGTCAAGGTGTATGTGATTCTTTAATTTCTCAAGCTTTTTCTGAGGATTTTGTCAAATTTCAGAAACTGGCCTAGTTTTCTTAGTATCCAGCTTTATTGAACATATTGAACATAGGCTACTGCAGATATTTAGGTGAAACAAATATTTTTGGTGACTCTGAAAGGGCAAGTTGTAACTATCTGAACCAGACCTATCTAGTGCTATCTTTACAAGGCTGCTCTGCCTCTACAAATGTTCCTTCTAAATAATTGGCTCCTTGTAGGCATACTCATCAATATTCTAACACATTTAACTGCTGATCTCTTTCTTCAGAACTCATGTAAGGCACAGAATTCAACAAGAAGAGCAGTGAATCATGCTGAATCTTGTTTTCATAGGAACACAAAGCATAAGCATATGCCAGTGTTTGCTTTGGGGTAGGTTTCTCTAGAAAACAGGAGATCAGTGAGATGCTAAACTGCAATTTTGTGTGACAGACAGCTGAAAACAAGGCCATGGGTGAAAGCAGCCAAACTCTCAGATGTTATGCATGTCAAAACGGGAACAAAGACTATAATGCAAGTTCAAATTTTCCTTAAATATGGATCCCAACATTAATTGAAGTATGCAGCTCACCCACTGTCTTGGGTGTGGTCCATGAACACAGCTGCTGCTCCGATCTATAATTATTGTATTTTATTGCCATATATGACTGGGCCTTTGGGTTATATTCATTGATGCAAATGAAAGAGAAGGAAACAGGTATAGAGTAACATACGTGCATGTTTATTTGTGTCATCAAAAATATTTTGTTCATAAAACTTTAGTAGTTAGAAACACTTGTGGAGAAAATTTTAGTATGCTGGATTTCTTCATGAGGATTGGGAGCAAAGCTTGTTCTCTAGCCAGCCTGTGATTGTTTCTTATCTATGTGGATTCCGTCACCAATTGCTGTGTTGGCTTTGGAGGCACCTACTCTGTCCCCCCAAACATTGCCTCTGACGGCAAGTGCACATAATTGCATGCCATGGTGAGCCTAGGTGTTGTCCTTGTACCTAGGATTCAGTGAAAGCCTGAGGGAAATTCACCATGATGATTCAACACACAACTGCTTTCTCCTCCGTCTAACTTTACAGAAACTAACGTAGCCATCACCAAACCCTGGATTGTTGCTAGTTGAAAGAAGTTAGAAACAAGTGGACTTTAGTTTCACTCTGGGAATTTAGGGATGATACTGTATGTTATGGATGATTTGGAACTGAGTTATCTCATTTCCCAATACTACCACATTCCCCCATTATTGTGGCAGCCAAGAAGTGACATTTTCTGAAATAAGACTGGTGAGGGGATTTTCACAAAACTGTATTGTCTTTAGTGTTAGACTCTTCTTTCATAAAAGCCTAGAGTCTGGAAGAAGATTATAACTGCCATTAGTGTTCAGTTTTCAAGTCACAGAAGGTGATAAATATTATAGCTAACACCATGATAGTGTCTATTTATATGGCAAACACTATTCTAAGCACCTTAAAGTCATTTTTTTTTTCATTTAGTTTTCATAATAACTCTGTAGGGTAGTAAGTATTATGATTATTCCCATCCTCCAGGTAAAGAAACTGAAAGAGAGGTTAAGTAACTTGCCCTAGGTTGAACAAGTAAATGGAAAAGCTGGGATTAAAATCTGGGCAATCTGTTCTTAAGCCGGTTCGGATACTGGATATTTTAGGAGATGTGTTATATTGCTTATCAACTTGAACAGGCAAAGACTTAGGTGACTTTTAAAAATTTACCTGCAGTTTGCTTGTCTTTGAAGCCATTGGTAGTGTTGGGTTCATTTACCAGTCTGTTCTGAGTTCCTCCCACCTTGTCATAAATAATGTATTCCTGAGGGAAATAAAATAATTAGCTAATACAGATTTTCAGAATGAAAAAATGCTGTGTAATACAGACTGTGTGGTAGAGGTCTTTATGTTCCCTTGAGCTTGAACAGACCTTGTGGCCAATTGATCTAGCCTCTCCTACATGAGAATCCCTGAGACAATGATCCAGCTCCTGTATGGGCATCACTACTGGACAGCCATTCCAGTCAGACAACTCTAAGAGGAAGTTCTTTGAATTAAAAACTCACAGTTGGTATTCAGCAAGAACATTTTAGAAAAGCAGTTAAAAATCAAAATAGCTCTGGAAGAAAAGAATCATTATCTTGAGAGGAATCAGCAACTTTGATGCCCAAGTTATATACATGCTTTTTTATTTTTTGTAAATAGTTTTTTAAAGATCACAGCATAGAGCATATTATGTGCACTAGTTGTTATCCTTTCTAGGCACCAGTTTTTATCCTTTGTGAGGTCTCAGCTCCTTCTGTGAATCTAATAAAAAGAGCAAAGTAATATGACAGCAATCTCCTTTTCCATTTTCTAGAGGTGTTTAAGGAGATCATTAGAGCCAACATAAGAAAGACAACAGATTTCAGGGTGTGTTTTTCTTCCTTTAGGGAATGTAATATATTTCAGGTTATTTATGTTAAGAGTTAGGCAACAGTGTTTGTCTTCTCTACATTTTCACCCATTGTCAAATAGAGAAAATCTCTGTTGTCTAATTTAGTTTTATAAGTACTTGCCAGAGGATGTCATTGTTGGAACAACACATACACTAATCTATGGTCAGCATCTCTGTTCTTCCCAGTGATTATTATTATGTCAAGAGCAAATTTGGTGAGGATGAGCTTTACAGTCATGACCTAGCCTGAACCCTGTGTTAAGTATTGTTGTTCTTGCTAGGTCTGTTTATTTTGTGCCTTTGAAGTTATTATTGTATGCAATACTTTTCAAACGTTAAAACTAGTTTAATATTGTTCTACAAATGGACTGTTTCAGCATTATTCAGTGAACATTTGAATGTGACAACTATTAGTCAGCCATCAAGTTTATTATGTGACTTATCAAGCCCCTGACCTTTCTGAGCTTTCCACCTTTAAGTGAAGATCAGTATCTATCATACTGAAGGTTATGCATTCAGTTTTTTGGGTCAGGACTAGCATACCTTCCCCTACAACCCCAAGATTTTGTTTTGTAAGTGAAATGGCCTAGAACAGAATATATTTTAATGAATTGCATGTAGAAATATGTATTTTATTGGTTCATACTTGTATACAAAATATATTTCTGACTGTATATAGTGATGAAAGGTTTTAAACTGTTATCTAAGTCAATGCTTCTCAGTTTGTGGTCTCTGGACTGGTGCTAGTCTGAACTAGTTGTTCCTGGTCTACAGTGAGATAAGTACTGAAATTGAGAATGAGCATTTAGAAACTTTTGTAGCAATTTGACATTGTCATAGTTTTCAAGCTTTTGATCAGTGGATTTGTCCCATTAAACAGGTATAGACCAATTTGGGTTTTGAGCTTCCATAGTAAGTCACATATGTTGTGGGTCATGTACTGTTGCACTATTTTAAGCCATTTCCTACTATATTAGACTCAGTGGTGGAGAGAAGGTACATTAATTCTCTTAGGATAATAAGCTTGCCTTTTGGTGAATTAGGCATCACGTGTTACTAATTTGCTATAGTTTCAGATTTTCTACTTGTAATGTAGAAAAGGTATTAGATTGGAGAATATAATTTATGTTTTATATGGTTCCTTTGTTAAAATAAAAGGATGCTAATACTTTGTTAATATTGAAACGCTTTGGAGTTCTTATCAGCGTATGTACTTACAACAAAACCCATGAAATTATCAATCAGAAATATAAGTAATACTATCTTCTTTTATAAACAAAATTCAGTTTCTATAAATAAAAATAAAGTTTCTTAATAAATAAAAGAAACAATTGGACAAGTCAGTTCTTTTTCTGTGGTGGTATAAATGTGAAGTAAATCACAAATAATGTTAAGAACTTTTAAAAATAAATGAATACTTGAAAATTTAGGGGGCTTTAAATTTTTCCTTTTTAATAATTAGATATTATCACTTTGGATGCTTTGAACTACTAATTTAATATGAGATTCAGTGATAAGGATGTAGGACAAGATTCTACTTCTTAAACTAATGAATGTAACAGTAAGAGCACATCTTGAAGTTATTATAAACTTGGCCTTCTATGGCTAAATAGCCAGAGTTAATCATTAATTTTTAAATTCCTTGACTCTGAATAACTACCTTCAGATTTGTAAAAAATCTAAACCCACCCAAAATTATTTTTGTGCTAACTAAATGAAAAACACTAAGTTAAAACTATAAAGAATGAAAAGTTTTCATTTCATTTGTTCTCCACAAAAGACAGCAGACCGACTTTGTTTTCCTAATAAGGCTGTGTTGAATGCTGGAATGCTTAAACTAAGTTAAAACTATAAAGAATGAAAAGTTTTCATTTCATTTGTTCTCTACAAAAGACAGCAGACCGACTTTGTTTTCCTAATAAGGCTGTGTTGAATGCTGGAATGCTTATCCCCTTAAACTTTATTGAAATATCTAAAAATACTCACTTTACAAAAAAAGTTTGCAATTTAATGTGTTTAGCCTAGACAAGTATAGAGAAAGAGGTGCACCTGGAAAAAGTGGCAAAATTGTGCCTCTGATATCAGCATAGGGCAGGGTGCTTAAGAAAATGAACCTCACACATCTCATGCTTTGAAAAGATGGAGAACAAATTAGATATTTTGCTGTTTTCTATTTGCATTTTATTCTTTATGATATATTTAAGATTTGGGGAAGTTTTTAGTTCTTCTTTCTTTCCTTCCTTAGTTACTAAATAGACTTATATGGTTAAAACGTACATACAGGCTAATGTATTGCTCAGCAGAGATTTGGATTTCATTTTTGTCTAAAATCAAGTACTGTGTTTAAGAATACTTTCTTTTATCTCACTCACAGTAAAAGACCAAGCCCTTACAATGACCTTATGTACCTTGTGTGTTCTGGCCCCAAACTATCTCTCCAGCTTTATCTTTCCTGCTCTCTCCAGCTTTTCCTGGAACCATTCTAGCCCCACTGGCACATTCCTGCCTCAGGGGCTCTGCTCTTACTATTTGGTCTGCCTGGAATTCTGTGCTTTAGGTTTCTGTTAAGATTTCACCTCATGATAGAGGCCTTCTCTGACTCCTTTATATAAAATACTATGTCCCTTCATATGTCTTACTTTATTATACTTTATAGCACTTATTACCATGTGACAAATTTCGCTTGTTTGTTTTTAGTCTGCCTCTCGCAAATAGATGAAAGCAGTTTCAAAGGAGGAATTTTGTCATTTTTATTCATTACTCCTGTTTCACATCCTACAACAGAGCCTGCTCTGTCAGGGGCTCAATAAATATTTGTGAAATTAATAAACTAATGAAATAAATTAATTTAAGGAAAAGACCATAGCACAGGTGTTACCCTAAACTTGAAGTGACCATGGGTATAATAAATATCAGTCAGGAATAATATGTGCTTGGTTAAATTATGGTGCTATAGAAAACCATACTAATTAACAAATCTGGTGGTTAACAGGAGCTAGATTCTGATCATAACATAAGGTTGTTTGTTAATAAAAGTATAGGCTGATTCAAAAAAAAGTTGAACACTGTAAAAAATATACTATTCAGTGACCAAAGTATATATGTATTTATATGAATATGTAGTTAAAATCAAATTTTAAAGGAAGCATCATGATTATTTCTGTAACCTGACATGCTCAGTATGCACCCCCCTGTATCACAGGACACACATCAGCCCTGAAACCTAATTTGTTCTGAATTATTGGTAGCATATCACCATCAATAGTTGTTATGGGGCCATAATGCTAGTTCCTCTATTTTCTCATGACCATGAGGAAGAGGAGGTATAAACATGAGGTTTTTGACATATACCCATAATAAAATCACATGTTGTGGTATCTTGGGATCTGTATGGCTACTAATCTCAGAAGCTGTTTAGCACCATGGAAGATGTTCACTAAGGAACCTCTAGCCCCATCCTGCTGGAAATAAAGTTATTAGAGAATTCCTGTCCCTGTGGGGAAAAAAAAAATACTCCTCTTCTCTGGAAAAATAAAGAAGAATGGATTGAATCCTGTTTCATTGTTATTGCATCTGCTTATTAAGCTTTCACAGGGAATTTTATGAATAATTAAACTCTTATTCATGTATATATTGTTCAGTGTATAAAATGTGCACTCTATAGATAGTTATATTGTTATTGCATCTGCTTATTAAGCTTTCACAGGGAATTTTATGAATAATTTAAACTCTTATTCATGTATATATTGTTCAGTGTATAAAATGTGCACTCTATAGATAGTTATCTATATATTATCTATGTGTATCTATAGATTAACTACATATAGACATATATGTGTGTATTACATATGAGTTAACTTCTGGGTTTACATGAATTAGACTAAAGATGCCATTTTTTAAATAATGTATGATTGAAAACGGATAGTTATTATTTAATAGGTAGTTAAGTTATTCATTGTTTGAAACCATTACTCTCTGAAGTTCTTTACCAAAGTTAATGTTGTAACTCACTTTGATGTTATTCCTAGAAGGCAGAATGTTAGAGATGCATATGAAGCATCTGGAGGACTTGGGTTCAAATCCTGATTCTACCACTTTCAAATTCTAAAACTAAGTTGTGGTCAGATTACTTAGCCTATTGGAGCTTATGTTTCCTATATTTAAAATGAGAACAGGGCCTGCCCGGTGGCGCACTGCTACAGTGCGCCGCTTGGGAGCGCGGTGGCGCTCCCGC
>NW_007727701.1:89558-92254 GCF_000696425.1 Galeopterus variegatus | reverse complement strand
TTGCCGGACACAAAAAAAGACAAAAAGGAAAAAAAAATGAGAACAATATTACTTTCTTAGGAACTATAATTGAGGCTATTTAATAGGCCAAGTGAAATTAATAGTACTTGGTAGGTACTTGATAAGTGATATTTTCTTGCTCATCTCTAGGATTTTGTTGTTGATATTGTCGTTTCTCGAAATTTATCCTGGTAGACCTGTATAATCAGAAACAGAATAATTTCCAGAACTTCAGGGTCAAGTCTTCTACTTAAGGAAGAAGTAGCATCTAATACTGTCTGCTTTGTGCCAAGCACTCTGCTAGCTATGTTACATACATGACCTCATTCTATCCTCAAAACAGTTTTACAGGGGTGGTATTACTATCCTCATTATGCTGACAAACAAACTGTAGAGTGCATAATATCTTTTGTTGGGAACCTAGACTTGCAAACTTCATTTAGCTAATTGTCCTGTTATCAAAGAATTCCTCTATCAGTGAAGAGCTTAATAAGAGAAGGCCCAAATAGGAAAGGCATAATCTCTCTGCCTCTTTAGAGCTATAAGCTTTTCCTAAAAGGAAGAAAAAAGCAAGTATACAAACTTGGGGTCAGGAATTGTGCCTGCTTATCCTACTTTTATTCTGTATATGACCTTTATCCAGCATGTGACCCTTATCAAGGTTTTCCTGAATCAGCTAATTTTGTATACATTGCTTGGTCTATGAAAATCCAGTTATGAATATGGTTTTGTTACTGATGTTTACTCTCTAATGTGAATCTTAACCATATTTGTTTTAAGGGCATTTTAATTGTGTCAAAAGAATGAGTAAAATGTAGAAATGTAAATGGAATTCTTAATTTTTCACACGCAGATTTTTTGCTTTGCAATTCCTGTTATTTTCATGGTAGTTATGAAGTACTATGTCAATAAAAATATTTTTTTCTCTACCTGATTGGAGCTAGAAAAGGATATATATTAAGTAGAAGTAATTACTTACCATTGCACCCAAAGGAAGGTATAGACCTACGAGGTTTTCAGAGAATGCAGCTCTGTATCAGATTGCTTGTTTTTATCATTCATAAAGATATTATAGTTCATGCCTGATATGAAATGTAGAGTTTCGGTGGAAAAGAATGGGAAAGAAGGGAATTATACTCGTTAGTTTCCTTGCTTGCATGAAAACACATGGTACACACTTTTCACTTGTTCTTTTAAAATTAAAAAACATTACTAATAGCCTTCATCATATGTTAGCGAATGAACTGAGGTGCTGAGTAGCAGAGTTAAAAATAGTACTGAACATGTTATCCTAATCCAATAATATTAAACCTGTCCCTTCACCAAACTTTGGTATCAATGCCCTGTGGTGTGATTTTCATTTGAACTGGTGGTTTGGAAGTTTAGATGGATCATTCTGTTGCAAGCAATGTGAAAGTTTTGAGGTAGAAGAGGTAAGAGGAATTGAAAGATAGTGTCCTGCAATCACAGAAGGAATAATGAGAAGTTTAACTCTCATTTCTTATACCTCTCAGTGTCTGGACATTTTGTAATTAGTGTTTTTTCATTGTGCAGAATGATTATGAGGCTTAGAGTCAAAAGAGCCATGGTTAAGTAGGATTACTTGCTAGAAGGTTTGTTATAAGCAGCACCCTAAAATGTTCTAAACCAGAGATTGACAAACTATGGCTTTTAGGCCAAATCCAGCCCACCACCTGTTTTTATAAATAAAGTTTTATTGGAACACAACTATGCACATTTGTTTAAGTTTTGTCTGTGTCTTCTTTCTTTTCTAGAGTGGCAGACCTGAACAGTTGAATAAAAGACCATGTTACTCACAAATCCTAAAATATTTATTGTCTGGCCCTTTACAATAAAGTTTGCCATTTCTTAAAAATAGAGTATATAAAATAGGTACTTTATATAAACTCTTTATTGATATGGTATTTTCACTGTAATGAAATTTTATGCATAGTAAAAATGAATTATTCCAAACTTTGAAAAAAATTTTTATTTAACCTTGAGCACATGTAGAATATTGTACAATCTCTTTGACTTTTTTTTTGGTATAAAAACTTTATAAATATTAGTTAGAAAAATGCAGTCTATTTTCCTTAAGTGATTCTGAGGTTATTTTGAATGTGAATACAAGGCACAACAGGCAGATGAAATTTTTTTCTCTCATAAATATGTTATTGTGGAAATAAATGTAGAGTAAAAAACTGTTTCCTCCTTTTGAAATCAAATGGAAATTCCACACATAATTTGAAAATATTTTTAAGAAAGAAGTATGGAAATTTTAGAATGTAGAAAAACACTTATTCTTAAAAAAGCATACCATGTACTAATATTTTTTATAAATGTACCTAAGGATAACAAATTAAGTGTTGCATTTTTTTGTTGGAATACTCTAGAAGATTTAGGCTTTGACTAGCTCCATTTATGTGGAATATCTCCAAATCAATTTGGACAATGCCCACAGTTAGTTCTGTTTTGAACTTTTTTTTTTCTCTCCACGTTGAGTGGAATGACATTTGAGTTGATTCTCATTCTTCCATGACACTATTCTGTATAGTTTTGGATTCTGGCTACCTTTGGAGATGACCTGTATCCATGTGATCAGTTGTTCCATACCTATGGTGAGGGGTTAGTAGAGAGGGTGTTACTGTCTTTTTGTTGATTTAATTCTGATTTTAGAAATGGAAGCAATGTATTTA
>NW_007727701.1:65234-89313 GCF_000696425.1 Galeopterus variegatus | reverse complement strand
TTGGATTCTGGCTACCTTTGGAGATGACCTGTATCCATGTGATCAGTTGTTCCATACCTATGGTGAGGGGTTAGTAGAGAGGGTGTTACTGTCTTTTTGTTGATTTAATTCTGATTTTAGAAATGGAAGCAATGTATTTAGTCCTAAGAGTAAAGTCTCTGGAGAAGCCAACTAGATGGATGACTTGGGAAAGCTATTTTACCCCCTTGTGTTTCGGTTTCTCAGTAAAATGACAGAGTAACACCTATATCATGGGATTGTTATAAGAGTAAATATAAAAATACAGTATATCGGTATGTGGTAGAGTGCCTGGCACATAGAATAAATTTAAGGTAGTTGTTATTTTTAGTCTGTGGCTCCTCTTCTGCTATTTAGATTTGCTTGAATTGTCACTTTACAAATTTTTCTTTCTCAGAGATTTTCAGGTATTTAGGTATTAATTATCTGAACTTTAACATAACAAATTGGACTGATATAAGTCACACTGTCATATTATCCTCTTATTTTCTTCATAGCATTTATCACTGTATGAAACTATCTTATTCATTGACTTGTTTATTATCTGCTACCTCCATTAGATTGTAGATTCTAGGCAGGGACCTTTTTTGATTTGTTCCCTAATGCTGTATTCCCAAACCCTGGAACAGAGCCCAAGGCTCAATAAATATTTGATGGATGGACAGATGAAAGGATGATCTCAAGGGAGAGACATCAAGTGATAGATAAAATTGTCACCAGAACAAGTTCTTTAAATTGGTCATTATGCAGGCTGCATTTCTGAAGACAGCATTGAATTGAACTTCAACCATAAAAAGTAAAGCAGTGTACCATGAAAGGAAAAAAAAAAAAAATTTATTAAGGACCTAGTGTTTGTTGACTCCTGCAGGATGAGATGGATATGTTAGAGGGGGGAAAATGTGGACACTGGTGTTAAACTTATTAGTGGTCCAAGTTATTTAACACTTCTAGGCTTTATTTATGAAACCTAAACAATATGAGTATATTGTATATAAGGCCTTTAATTCCCATTGAGCTCATGGTAAGACCCCAGTAAGTGGTAGCTGTAATGCTGACTCTGAAGCTTTCATTATTTGTAATAATGGCAAGTATTTAACCTTATAAAATTTAACGCTAATGCTCACACACACACACCCCGTGCCTCTTTACTCCCCTTGAAAATAGTGTAACCAGGTGGATCAGGGAAGCTCAGTAGAAGTCCTTTCATCCTTCTTTCTTTCTTTCTTTCCTTCCTTCCTCCCTTCCTCCTAACCATCCATCCATCTACTCTCTGGCTTGATTTATGACAGGTTGATGAAAATTTTTTCTCTAACCCTAATAAACTTCTTTGGCCACCTGGAAAGGGTCATTACAACAAAAGCACTCACTCTTACCTAGAGAAGTAATTACCCAGTGATAACTACCTATTCTGGGTATGTCAGAGCCACACCCAATTTAAAGCCAAGCTTAAGCACAGGGAGCCCAGGTATTCAGATGGGCTAGAGAAATTCACCTGCTTGTCTTTTTCCTTTCTTTCTTCCACATTTCAAAACGTCTGTCTAACTTTGGATTATTTCCTTCTCTCTGTAGAAAAAAAATGTACAATACTCTATTGTTTTCTTGTAGTAAAATAGAGAGATGCAAAGAGGGAGAAAGAGAAGGTGAGAGTATGAGTATGAGTGCATGTATATGTGGTGATTACAGTCTTTTAAGGTAAAGCTGTTCTAATATGCAGATATCTAACTATTTTGCACTTTTGTTTGTAGAAAATATAACATAATCTTTACATAATCTCAAATTTCTTAGAAAAAACCACTGATCTGTTGCTATAAGTGATTTAAATGTTTGAGGTTTGAGTTTTTGTGACAGTAGACTGAGTACAATAAAGTATGGCAAAACTGTTTAAAGAGACAGCTTTCTGCACTCTTGAAAAGTACTCTCATGCTTTTTTTCCCCCTGGAGTTGCTTTGTTATTGCAAATTGACAACTTCGCAATTAAAGTGATTAATGGTGTACCCTAGTGTTTATGGGTCCTAAGGTCAGTGGGCCCAAAGATGGCCATGCTGTGGGAAACTTAGATAGAGCTCATCTCATAGAAGATGAACCAGAAGCCCTCCTCTTTTCTGTATGATTGCTTATGAGTTAAGTATATTAGATATGGTTGAATGAGTCACTAAGACATAATGAGTAATGTGAATAGTCTTTATGAGTCTAGTTCTGTTGCCTGATTTCTCATTTTTAAACACTATTGTGTGCATTCATTGGCTACTTTATTAACTGAAAAACATGTTATTTTATAAAGCAGTATTAGAAAAATGCAATAATTAGTTAATATTATTATATATAATTTATATAAATATATATATAATTAGTTAATATTAACATTCAGTGGGTGTTTATAAGATGTAGTTTTGCCTAATTCTCTTGAATCTAATTCTTGATTGAACTATTGCTTATTTATGGCATTATTTTTCCTGTGCATTATTCTAACGAGGACATCACAATTCTAGTTTCTGGTACAATCTGTTATAACTTAGAACTCCTCTCAACTGTTCAGCTAGAAGTTCTGAAACTGGTTGTAATGCATCAGGGATTTTTATTTTGGGTACTATTACAAAATCAATCAACTTTCAAATAGATTGTTCTAGCAAACTAATGACTTTGTTCTTTGAATTCCATGAGCTGAGGATAGTAATGAGCTAAGGAAGTGGTATCTCACCATCGTGGTTTACTCATGTACAGAGGCTTCACACTAAGGGAAGAGAGAACAATAAGCAAATTGTTGAGCCCATGATACTAAGCCATTGACAGGATCTCTGCTGGTTTGAAACTCACACACTGCACAAAAGTGACTTGTGATGGTCACTGTTGTTCAAAGGGAGATATATTTTCCCATTGTGTATTTGTCAAGATTTGAAGAGAAAAATGTAGGAATAATTTTTTTAAATTGTATACCTCAGTTTCTAAAACAGTTTATTTAAACATCCTTTAAAAATTATTTGCTTTCATGTAATCTGTGACATTGCTAAAATGAAGAAGCAGATATTCAATATAATATTTGTCTGAAGAAAAGAAAGATAATCATAACAATTTTATTTTGAGAAATTTTATTTTATTTATGTCCTCATTCATATATTAAGATTTTTTCCCCAGGGAATATTGAAATTGGATATATTCCAGTTTGGCAGAGGAAACAGGACTTTCCTCCTTAAACATTGATTAAATTATGCTCGTAGTCTTTGGGCGTCTTATTAAACACAAAATTTAAGAAAGCACTAGTTTGATAAGAAAGAGAATTCATATTACAAATGGTTTTGAGAATTTTAAGTATTATAATATTTCTTTCCCTTAATTTTGGACACTTGTAGGAGATTTAAGTAAACATTTCAGACTTTAAAAAGTTTTGCTCTTTCTTTAAATATTTATTTTCCGGAGAGTTTTCTCCCCCCTCCTAATTCCAGTCTTGAGAAATGTTTTCTAAATAATACGTTCTCCTTCAAATGAATATGGGCGATGATCCACACTATTATCTTCTTTAGGTCTTTAAAGGCTCTGAGAAGTCCTGTGGCTAACATCCTATATAACTTTATCTTCATGTTTTCCAGATGTTTTTGATAACAGGACCTTGTTTTGTTTTGGTTTTTTGGAAAGTAGTTTCCCATGACACATGCTTTTTTAGAAATAATCTTTCTTACTATTAAAAAGTTGTATGTCTACATTCTATAAAATATGGAAAACACATACACAAAAGAGAAAAAATATCGTTTAGAGAGAACCTTTCCAAAAATGTGTTCCCACCCACTTTTTTTCATGCACCCATCATGCTGTATATGCTATTTTATATATATATATATATTTTTTTTATTTAATCTCATAAAGTAAGCACTTTATTATGCAATGCAGAATTCTTTCTACGAATGATTTTATTTGTTGCATAATATTTCATCATATGGTTATATTACAATTAACCATATCTTCATTGTTGTATATTTAGTAGGTTGTTTCCAGTTTTGCACTATTATAAATTACACTGTAGTGAATGAATCTTTATACATAAAGTCTTTTTCCTATTTCAGATTATTTCCTTATTGTAGATTGAGAAGTTGATTATGTCGGGGTGGGGGGCATGAGCTTTCTTTAAGGCTTTTAATGAGTAAATGTCGAAGTATTTTCCAAAAGAGCTGTACTGATACATATTTCTTCCAACAACATCTAGAAGTATTCCCACAATCATTATATATTAAGGAAAAGGTGGTGTATATTTTTATTTGATTTGATAATTAGCAACATTTGCTTTTTTTAAACTAGTGTCATTGTTATTCACCTATTTTGTAGACTTCATTTGTCATGTATTCTAAATTTCCTGAAACACAGTAGTTTTAGTGTCATAGGAATATGTAATTACACTTATCTTTTAATATATAACTAGTACATGTTATAAATTTTATGTACATATACTGTGTGTTAAGAATGTTTTTCCAAATGTTTTTAATGTGGACATTTTGACTACTTCTGTTTACTCCAAAAAGGAAAAAAAAAAAAAATCACCAAAACCAAACTAAAATGAAGACCGTTTTAACAGAAGGGTTCAAATTTTATGTGGCTGAATTGTGAGCTTCTGTAAATATTCAAACAGAAGTCAGATGACCTCCAATTGGCCTGTAGTGAAGTAACTCTAACGAACCTTCTTTCTAAGTTTCAATGATTCTATGACTCATTGCTGGTTATTTAAAATACTTAAACCAAGAGAAATATGTTTTATTGCCTCTAGTGTCAACTATTTATTTGGCACTTAATTGTAAGCCAGTCTATTTTCCCCCTACAAAAAGATGTGTATGGTTTTAATGTGTAATGTACTCAACCCTGTGATTTTGAGGATATATTGCCTCTTTCTTCTGACTGCTTATCTTAGAAGACGTCATTGCACTTGTGAGACTTTATCAGAAGGCAAGTAAGACAAACATTGAAATTTCAGATTTAAATATTTTTGGGGAAATCAAAATTTCAAGCAGTATTTTTATAGAACTTTCAATAAATAATATGTTAGAACTCTTTATTTTATGCTTTTTCAACTAAATAGGAGATTGTATTCCAAAGTTAATGATAACTAATCATTCTGAGGCTTTTGTTGTTTTTGCTAACACTCTTTAAATAAGAGATACCACCTATGAAAAAACTGAGGGGTTTGTTTTCATAGACATTGGCTATATATATTTTTTATTTTGTTTAGAAACCTAGTGACTTTTAAACATCATGTTCTTTTTTTACAAAATGTTTTTATGTTGCTAGAAGTGCTCTGTGCACCTTGAAGTGTCCAACTGAAAAAGGATATCATCCTCTCTATCCAATAATGTCTTCGGTGCTTTTAATAAGTAGGTCCTTTGTGATTACCCTTATTGTAAAACTTCAATGAAAGGAAGATTTCACCGTTCGGTACTTGAACTTGTTTCCTTTGCTTGCTATAATAACCATATAAACTAAAAGAGAAATTGTCTATTTGAGAGTACACATGGAAAGTTATGCAACTGCACAGTGTGTAATCTGTATTGCAGAAACCGAATGTTAGCATCCATTGTGGGTCTCTCATTAGGTTAGCCAATTGTTCAGTCAGTGCCTGCCATAGCTAAACAAATTAGTTGTTACTGGAAAATCCAGTTGCTGATAAAAATGTTGATCAGAGTTCATTACTAAGTTATGCTGACAGAGACCCAGTATCCTAGGATAGTATCTTCTATTTGTGATCTGTTGTTGTTATAAGTAAAACTATCTCATTGTTTGTAGCTTAAAATTGTTATGACTTAGTATTTATGCCTACTATGCTTACATTTCTTGAATTTTGCACTCCATATTCAGGCTGATGTGTTATGAGAGTAGTCAAATTGCTTCTGGCATATTAAACATAACGTGTACGTTAACGTTGACTAAATGGCCTTTAAAGTTTTAGAGGCTTTCTCATGCCAGGCGCTGTGCTGAGACACAGACATAAATGGGACATGATCATTGCCTCTACTGAAATTATCTCCTAGTGGAAGAGTTAATAGTTTAGTTTTAGCATAACAAATACATTAACTTGCATAAACACTTAAGAATATAAATACAAAATAAATACTGGCTCAATTCAACGAGGAGATATTCAGTATCTTCACAAAGAGACCCAGTATCCTGTGGACATGTTCATGGATGTGAGGAGAAAAGGCAGATACTACTGGAGATTCAGAGTAGATGGTTGAGGAACAATTTAAGGATCAGAAAGTCATGTTTATTATCCTCTACCCTTTTAGGTGGGGAATATTCTTAATTTAAAGTTTAAACATGAGTGCATTAGCAGACAGGATTGATGTTTGTCTCTCCTCAGTTTCATTAGTTATACACTAATGAATAGTGTGTAAGGATATTGGATCTGGCAGCATTTGCTTTTCATGAACTAACTAGAAGATTGTGAAAAGTCAAAATTATCAATTATGATACTATAAATTAGTATACTAAGGTATATAATAGTAAAAATTCCATAATAAGAAGTTTGCAAGTTTGCAAAATTCATGTTTTTTTCTTTCTTTTATTCCCCAGAGCATCTGCTACACTCAAACCAGAGCCGATTCCTGTTCAAAAGGTATGTTACTAATCTGGCATCACGAGGGTACCATTTGATTGTCCCTCCTGCGCCACTGTAATTTCCATGTCTGTCTCAGGCCATAATGACATTTAATTTATAGTCTGAAAACGATTTTCCTTATAGTTCTTTTCCTTAAAAGATGAGGAGGAAAATGGAAATCAACACATACAGAATTACCATTTGTAATTATACCTACGTTATAAAACATTATTTCCAAAGCCATACATTATGTACAGATTTCTTACATTTATATCCACTTTTAATTTGCTTATCTTTATTCACATATTTTCTATAAAGAATAAATAAGTGGTTACTGAAAATGAATATTACAATAAGTCTTTGGTTATATTTTATTAATAATAAGTATTTAATTATATTTCATAGTATTCTTGGATTAGGTTATTGGCAAGTACCCCTTTTCTCTCATATATATCCTTAAATTATCCTAAACCACTATTCACATATAATTGGTTTATGCTTTTTGAGGTTTTCTCCCTAATTTTATTTGTGCCTTTTCATTGAATTACTCATAATGTTGATTTGCTTAGGCATTAAGCTACTTATTTTTCTCAGTTTTCTTATTTCTATAAGATTAATTTAGATTACCTTTTTTTCTTAAAATTTAAAATCATAGAGCCATCATTTTTATGTTTTTTAAAAAATTTGGTTTTTCTTTTGGAATGATAGGGTGAGTATGAATTTATTCTTGAATATCACAGAATCTTAATCTGATTTTTTTAAAAAGATCTTAAATATGCTTTGGAATAAGGATTTACAAACACAAGTCCCGCTAATCTTAGGAGGAATTGATCTTTCTTACTAGTTACTTATTTATTTATTTTTTGGATGCTGTCAATGAGGAAATATCTAAGATCATTTTTTCCCTCATGTAACTATTAAATATTTATTTTGGAAAAGGGAAAGAATTTTATTCTATCTCTGAATCATACCTTAAAACATTGAGAGAGAGAAACAGAGGTAGATTACTGAAGAGAGAGAAAGGATTGATTTTGTTTTGCTCATTTGTTTGCTTTTTTAAGTTTTTTTTTTTCGTATTCTTGATTCAAAATAATTAATTAGAATTTGAACATTTCTGAGTTAGATGAAAATTATCTTATTCCCCATGTTTTTTTTTTAATTGAAGAGTTAGAAATGTGCTGCTGCTTCTGTATGAATCAAGTAATTACAATTTTGTTTTGCTCATTTGTTTGCTTTTTTAAGTTTTTTTTTTTCGTATTCTTGATTCAAAATAATTAATTAGAATGTGAACATTTCTGAGTTAGATGAAAATTATCTTATTCCCCATGTTTTTTTTTTTAATTGAAGAGTTAGAAATGTGCTGCTGCTTCTGTATGAATCAAGTAATTACACTCTAGAGAGAAACATGTTTGGAAGATGGAGTTACAAGTGAGGCTCTGGATATTTTTAAAATCATTTCAGTTAGCAATGTTTTATTTATTGTGGATATTTTTAAAAATTTCCTTTGGAACAAGTCTAAATTGACAATTATGATGGCTTTTAGGCTTTCTGATAGTTTTCTTGCTGTATTTCCTGAATATTTTGAAACTGCTTTCATTTCTATTAAAAAAAAAACTTAGTGTGTGCATCTGTGTTATGCATGTTGGGACCAGTTAGCATGCATGTTACACTATATCAACTCATTGTTTCTGTCTGGGAACATGTGACATTTGAGCTGCTAACATGATTGTTTGTCTTTTTAAAAATCAGCTATGTGTTCTTCCCAGTGAATATATTTTGCATGTATTTGGTGTGTTTTTGTGTATGTTTATTTTTATTTTATATAGGGAGAACCTAAGGAAGTAGTTAAACCTGTGCCCATTACATCTCCTGCTGTGTCCAAAGTCACTTCCACAACCAACATGGCCTACAATAAGGCACCACGGCCCTTTGGTTCTGTTTCTTCACCAAAAGTCACATCCATCCCATCACCATCGTCTGCCTTCACCCCAGCCCATGCGACCACTTCATCACATGCTTCCCCTCCACCCATGGCTGCTGTCACTCCTCCCCCATTCGCTGCATCTGGACTGCATGTTAATGCCAATCTTAGTGCTGACCAGTGTTCATCTGCACTGAGCACTGGTAAAACTGCAGTTAATGTCCCACGGCAGCCCACAGTCACCAGCGTGTGTTCCGAGACTGCTCAGGAGCTAGCAGAGGGACAGAGAAGAGGATCCCAGGGTGACAGTAAACAGCAAAATGGGTAGGTGGCTAAGGGTGCTTTCAGCTCTTATAAAAACTCTTCTTTCAGGTAATTTCCAGGAAACATGTAATCTACAAACCCCTAAAATCAGCTGTTCTTTGAAGGAAGGGAAATGAAGTTTTATTTGCTTTATTAACATGTGGCCCATATATTATATACATTCAGCACTTTCTGCAAAGCAATTATAGGTTAATCAAAACCTAATTGTGCATTTTGACATGTTATGAACCATGTAGCATAACTCTGTAACTCTTTTTCTCCAAGTCTTGGCATAACATTGAGTAGCTGGCACTTACAATGCAAGGCAAATCTTGAATCTTCCTTCATCAATTTTTCCATCCTTTATTGGCCACCAAAAATTTAAACAGAGTGATTATAGTTGCTATCACCTTATGTATCTTACCTTAAGGAGAAAGGAAATAAGGAGCTTTTTTTGCTAGGAAGTAGTCTTAAGAAAACAGAAAACAAGTCCACTTTCAACCCATGTCTGTATATGAAGCATTAGCTTAGAGCAGATAGCTAACAACATTCTTTCCAGGTAAACTTTGATTAGAATTTAGTCTTTAAAAGTAAACAGTAATGAAACAACAACAACAAGAAGAGATGCTTAGAAAGCATCAGAAGCAAATTAGAGAATATTTTCATTGTAAAGATTTTTCTAAATTGAATGAATTTAAATATATAATGTTAACAAAAGTTTTTGAAAATATATTCCTTATAATTTTTTCCTTTTGGGAGTACATTAAAAAATTTTTTGAAGTTATTAACTTATTTGAACCACTTATCAGGTTGCACATCTATTTTCAGCAACCTTTATTTATAGATGATCATTTTATTCCTTGTGGGATTCAGTGACAAAACTGTAAGGCAAAGTCAGTTATGTGAAATCATTTTGATCTGATTTATTGTGACAAAAATGTACTTTAAAAGGAAAACAAAGGGAAATAATCTACACGCCTGATGGTTTTTGTCAATGCCAGTTGTGAGGAAAATATAATTAAAATAGTTGTGTGGATAAGTCCTTTCTATGAGATAATCCCTTCCGAATGTTAATTCATGTAATGAAGAGGCTGTGCTTTCTGTCGCACTGCTGCCATGGCTACGTTGGGGCTTTGAAAGAGAAGGTGGCAGGTTTCCAGGCTGCTGCTGAGAAAAAGAGAGCAGGAGCTCTGGGAGAACAGCTACTGGACTGTACATGCAGTTTGGTGGTTGCGGGTGGCTTTTTAAAGTTTTGGTGTATATATTGAGGAAAACTAGTTCCTTCAAAAAATGTTATTTTTTTTTCATGTGAGGAAGAGAAACATATGTAGTGTTGAGGTGTGTTTGGCTATAAATTTTGTGTGTGTTTGTGTATGTGTGTGTCTATTTTAAGGCAATAGATTTTGGAGTAATCAAAGTAGATATCCTTAAAAGAAAGATGCTGCCTATCAGATGCTAGCCACCCAGAAAACTGAAACACAAGTTTGCTGTTTATTGAATTTCTTTTTATCTGGTAGGAAAAAAGTTCACTGAAAGAAGTGTCTTAATTAAAGTCTGTTTTCCTAACACTTGTTAAATTTTTTTTTTCCCTTTTGTCTTTTTTCGTGTCCGGCAACGGATCGCAACCCTCAGTGTCGCGCCCGGACCGGACCGGGACCGGCAACGGGATTGCAACCCTCGGTGTTGCTCCCACACCCTGCTCAGCCAGTGAGCGGGAACCGGTCCGTATGTGGGATCCGAACCCTCGGCGGGAGCGCCACCGCGCTCCCAAGCGGCGCACTGTAGCAGTGCACCACCAGGCCGGCCCCACACTTGTTAAATTTTATAGAAAGTCTTCTTATAGAAAATAGCAGAAGTAAAAGCAAATAGAAGTTATGGAAAAGTACTGCAATCTGAAAATACCAAGCTTAAATTTTGTGTTTTATAAGCACAACTTTAGTGATTAAACTAGAAATGATTTAAAATTTATTATGGGCATGAACTGCATAACAAACTTTTGGTCAGCAATGGACAGCATATACACTATTGGTCCATAAGATTATAATGGAGTTGAAAAATTACTATCACCTAGTGATGTCGTAGCTGTCCCAGGTCATAGCACAATGCATTACTCATGTATTTGTGGTGATGCTGGTATAAACAAACCTACTGTGAAATATGTTAAGTAGGAGTGCCTAGCTTATGCATAGGGTGACTCCAAAGGTAGCTCAGACCTTAAAGTAGAAAGTCAAGCATTTGACACATTAGGTCTGACCCCAGGTGAAAGGGTTCGTGTCTACTGTAGAATTCTTGCATTTTTAAGTGATTCCCACCCATCCTTATAGCAAACTCATACTTAATAACAGTACTTACTGAGTGCTGGCTGCGTGCCAGCAATCTCTACATGAAGTTAAATTTTCATAGCTTTGTGGGGGTGGTATTTTGCTAATCCCCATTTAATACATGAGGAAAGTGAGGCACAGAGAGACTTAGTTAGAAGGGCCACACATGCAACTAGTGGCCACTGTGGGTAATAGCAAAATTCATTGCTCTTTCCTTTCATAACACACTTTCACACAGCGAAAAAGTCACCTAACACGCGTTTCTCAGAATGTGTCCCCACTGTTAATGGATGCATGACTGTATTCTCAAATTGAAACTGTAGGAAATTGGGCCGGCCCGGTGGCACACTGCTATAGTGCGCCGCTTGGGAAGTGCGGTGGCGCTCCCGCTGAGGGTTCAGATCCCACATACAGACCGGCCGCTCACTGGCTGAGCGAGGGGCGGGAGCAACACCGAGGGTTGCAATCCCGTGGCCATTCCCGGTCTGGTATGGGCACGACACTGAGGGTTGTGATCCGTTGCCGGTCACGAAAAAGACAAAAAAAAAGGAAAAAAAAAAAGAAACTGTAGGAAATTGTATAGTTATAGAGCCTTTATGGTTGCTTAATCAATCAACAAGTGATTATTAAGCACATGTCTGATGTCCAGCACTGTGCATAATTCAGGAGGAAAGGGATTATTTTACCTCATTAACAAGTAAGTTACTACTTTGCATTTGCAAACTGAGTGTATTTAAAAATAGCTTGATTTCGTTTGTAGTCCAGATGTCAGGACAATGAAAACTTGATTACTCTGAAAACAAAGGGTGGTATCTGTAAAATTCCAAGACAAATTTGCAGTGCCTTTTCTCTCACTACATTGAAATTAGAGAAATCAAAAATAAATCACACACTTTACTAGTCAGTGACGTGTCATTTTGAAGAGTAGGTGTTTTGTGATATTGATTAATGTATTTTCTGCATTAGATATCAAACTTTTTCTAAAATCAAGGTCAAACTTTTTACTTTTCTATTTCCCAGATTTTTATGTTGCAAAGATCTGCAACAAAACTCTTTTAAAGTTGAGAGTTTACTTTTTATTAATTACTTTTAATTTTAAAAATAATACATCCCAGTGTCCAAAAATGTAACAGTTTAGAAGGATGTAAGGTTAAATGCATAAGTTATCTTTTTCCTCAATGCACAAGGAGAGGACTATTAGTATTTAAGTGACTTAAAGTGGCTAGTAATTTGACAATTTAATTGACATCCCACTCAAAATTTGTAGAGAATTAATAAACATAAGACAAAAACAGGAGCTTATTAAGCATCATTACTAAGAAATAATTACCTATTTGTCTTATGAAATAGGATAATTTAAAATCTGTAGATTATGGTGATATTTTTAGAATGTTCCTTAATACTACTTTATACTGTGTAAGTATTCCTATTCCCTTTTATAAATAATAGTGATTAAGGTACTTTAAGAAATTTAAATCTTTCTTCTACATATACAAATTATTGGTCTTGGCTTGCTGTTTTCTTTGCTACTCTCCTCACTCTACTAAGATTTTATATTTCTAACCATCAGGGAAGATGTTTTGTATCAAATAGTTTAAGTGATTACCTTTTCCCTTTCCATCTGTCCTTGCATTATAATGTGCCACTGCTTTCAAGAGGTAAGGCTCTAAGTATTCTATGTTAATTTCAATTTTTGTTGGGCTGCAGTTTCTTCTAACAGTTTCTATGTTGTATTTTGAAGAATCTCGCCTTGGAAAATACAAAAAAATAATGGTGTGATAGTAATATTTTAAAATACTTTTCTCTTTTCAGAAAATACAAGTGACAAAGTTAGTATCCACATTACTGGAGAGGAAATATGGTGATTTATATATGAGTAAACAGCATGAATGCCCAATTGTGCAAAATTAAATTAAATTTTGCAATGGAGCTGAAATTTAGAATAACCACATTTAGTGTTTTTAATAAGTTTGGTTTGCATTGCTATGTTGTGGTGAATTGCTTATTATTTATAGTGATAAATAGTAATGTTTAATTTCAGTCATAAAATGTATGTCACAATTTCAGTCATAAAATGTTTGGTTTGCATTGCTATGTTGTGGTGAATTGCTTATTATTTATAGTGATAAATAGTAATGTTTAATTTCAGTCATAAAATGTATGTGGGGTTTGCTGTGTAATGTCTTAAAAGATGCAAAACTTGGGGGAATATAATTTATATTGGTCAAGATTGTTAGAAGATAAAGACAGACAGGAAAGTATAAACATTTGTACCACTAGTGAATAACATATGTAAAACTGAATTGATATCGAAATTAATATTAAAAGCCAATGTGTCCTAGGTAAAATTTTAGGAACCTTTATGATTTTTTTAGAGAGTTTTAATTCAAACAATGTTGTTGGCAGGTTTAGGCTTCTATATATGCAGTTATATATCAGTGGATGATAGAAGGTCCATATACCTTTGAAATTAGTTAGGAGAGATAATTACCAACTTACACAGTTAGTTGCCATAGACACTGGGAACCACTGTGGTATAACTTTTATTTATATATTGAATCATAATTCATTATACATATTTTGGGTGTTCAACGTTGATGTATGTTGATCAAATCAATATTATTAGCATATACATTATTACAAATCATACTTATTCTTTATGCCCCTTATCCAAACTCTCCACATCCCCCTCTCCCTCCGCCCTCCCACCTCTGATAACCCTAGATTTCTTTTCTCCTTCTGAAAGAGTAACAGTAACTCTGTTGATTTGTTGCCTAAATAGATGATCTGTCCAGTGCTGAGAGAGTTGTGTTCAGGTCCCCCACTATTATAGCATAGATGCTTCTTCTGTCACTCTGGAATGGACTTTGTGGAGAGAGACATCCTCTTCATTTCTTTGGTCTCCACTGGTGACTCTCCTTGTGTCAATGCATTCAAGTGGCTGGAGTGCCATCTGTATGGTGGTTGTGGTGTCTGTCCACCTTTGCAGCAGCCATGGCTATTGTGGTGGATGTGGTGGGCCACTCACAGGGAAGCAGTGTTTTGGGTGTGCTCCTTGCCTGGATGTGGGAGGAGAGGTTGTCTGCAGCTCCATGTCTCAGGAGTCTGGGCAGGCCCTGTGGCATCTGCAGCCTGCCTGGTTGTGGGAGGAAGGGTCAGTCCCTAACTCCATCTGTTTTTACATTCTAAGATGTTGCAGAGCATTTGGGTGGGAGGGGTTGAGGGAAAGGGGGAAGGAAATAGGGTGGGAAAAGGAGGAAGGATGGGGGCATGGTTGAGGCCTGTGGCATCCCCTCATTCCTGCAGGGGAGACCAGGAGGCTTCCAGTGGTGGCTTTGTAATTGCTGGGCTGAAATCAGATGGGGAGGACGTGTGGCCAAAGCCCACAACCTACCACTGCCACAGCTTAGGAGCTTGGTGTGTTTCCTGCAGTGGCTCAAGTGGTCATCATTGGGCTGGGTGCTGGTGTCAAGGGAGCGTAGCCAGGGGCATGGCTGAGGCCCTTGGGGCCCAGGGCACTTCCTGCAGTGGCTTGGTGGTCGTGGCTGGGCTGGTTGCGTGTGTCAGGGGGGGCATGGCTGAGGCCCCAGCCCTCCCCACTCCCTGGCTTGGGGGCCCAGGGGGCTTCCTGTCCTTCTAGGTTTTATAGGTGTTCTTTGGTGAAGTGAAGTATTACTAGTTAATATCAAACTTCATATCTGGTCTGTGGTTATTTTGTTTTTTTCTTTCAGTTTTGTGTTGGATTATTCCTTGTTCCCTCGCTTAACCTCTGCACTGGAACTAATTTGTTTTCCTTTGCTTACTTCTAAAATGGAGGAACTTCCTGTGGGGACCAGCACTTGAGCCCTATGGTTGAGCTAAATTCCTACTTTGCTGATTATTCCCTGGGGAAGGCTTTTTGTGCAGCTCAGGTTTTAATGGTTGACTTTGTAGGTACTTCTGGTGAGATCTGGTACACCTGGGTTGTGTAGAAACTGTCTGAACGTGAGTCTTTTCAGCAAACTGCACCCCCTGCAGTTCTGTATTCCTGACCAGTCTCCACTCAGTGGTCCTATGCTGATTGGAGGGTAGATCAGCTGTCCATGCTGTGCCCCAGTCTTCCCCTGGTGGGCCCATCTCCCCCACTGCCCACATTCCAAACACTTCCCATGGGACAGGCCATGTGCTGGTCCCTTGCGATGACTCACTGGCCTCTGAGCTGCTTCTCTTTTCAGGTGTTGTGGCTCCTTGCTCCTGTGTGGGTCCACAGGAACCCTGTTAGTGGTCTTGCTGGCCTGAGTGCCCCTAAGGCCCTCTTCTCTCCTGCTTCCTCCAAACAATTTCATAGGAAGGGCACAGCTGTGGATTTTGCCAGTTTGTGCTCCATGCACTCAGCAGCTCCAGCCTTGAAGCAGCCGGGGCTTGAAACAGTCGGAGTGATCCTTTCATTCTCACCTGGTGGCTTCTCCTGCCTTCATGCACTCTGTAGGTCTCTCCTCCTCTTCCTCTGAGCTCTAGTGGCTCCAGCTTGGCTGTTGTTGCTTTTTAATAGTTGTAAATTGATTGATTTGTAGTAAATTTGTTGATTTGTGGGAGAGAGTGACACTGGGGACTGTCTATTCCACCATCTTGACTGGAAGCCCACTACGGTATAATTTTCAAGCCATGCTTTTGTGTTCCATTGGTGTTGACACCTAACTTTCTGGTGATATAATAAGTAAGGAGAATAAATAATCGTATAACTTCGTATAATGTATGCTATACGAAGTTATTACGAGTTAGATGAAAATTATCTTATTCCCCATGTTTTTTTTTTTAATTGAAGAGTTAGAAATGTGCTGCTGCTTCTGTATGAATCAAGTAATTACACTCTAGAGAGAAACATGTTTGGAAGATGGAGTTACAAGTGAGGCTCTGGATATTTTTAAAATCATTTCAGTTAGCAATGTTTTATTTATTGTGGATATTTTTAAAAATTTCCTTTGGAACAAGTCTAAATTGACAATTATGATGGCTTTTAGGCTTTCTGATAGTTTTCTTGCTGTATTTCCTGAATATTTTGAAACTGCTTTCATTTCTATTAAAAAAAAAACTTAGTGTGTGCATCTGTGTTATGCATGTTGGGACCAGTTAGCATGCATGTTACACTATATCAACTCATTGTTTCTGTCTGGGAACATGTGACATTTGAGCTGCTAACATGATTGTTTGTCTTTTTAAAAATCAGCTATGTGTTCTTCCCAGTGAATATATTTTGCATGTATTTGGTGTGTTTTTGTGTATGTTTATTTTTATTTTATATAGGGAGAACCTAAGGAAGTAGTTAAACCTGTGCCCATTACATCTCCTGCTGTGTCCAAAGTCACTTCCACAACCAACATGGCCTACAATAAGGCACCACGGCCCTTTGGTTCTGTTTCTTCACCAAAAGTCACATCCATCCCATCACCATCGTCTGCCTTCACCCCAGCCCATGCGACCACTTCATCACATGCTTCCCCTCCACCCATGGCTGCTGTCACTCCTCCCCCATTCGCTGCATCTGGACTGCATGTTAATGCCAATCTTAGTGCTGACCAGTGTTCATCTGCACTGAGCACTGGTAAAACTGCAGTTAATGTCCCACGGCAGCCCACAGTCACCAGCGTGTGTTCCGAGACTGCTCAGGAGCTAGCAGAGGGACAGAGAAGAGGATCCCAGGGTGACAGTAAACAGCAAAATGGGTAGGTGGCTAAGGGTGCTTTCAGCTCTTATAAAAACTCTTCTTTCAGGTAATTTCCAGGAAACATGTAATCTACAAACCCCTAAAATCAGCTGTTCTTTGAAGGAAGGGAAATGAAGTTTTATTTGCTTTATTAACATGTGGCCCATTAGACCAGGAAGTTACAAGAAGAGAACATAGCTGGGGTTATAGTTTAACAATATAGGTTGGTAACTTTCAGTGAAACAAGCCGGATGACATTCCATTAAGGCTATCAACAAAAGCTTGATCTTAGCAAACATTCCTTCTCCCTCCAGCAATTTTCCAGTATCTTCCCATATCAATCAGTAGCCTGTCTGTCCTTGAGCCAGCAACCTTGCTGTGCCACAATTCTTATCTTGCAACGGAGACTTTATAGCCTGAGGAAAATTTCCAGTCCTCCGCAAGGTCAATATTTGAAACTGCAAGGCTTTGGAAAACCAGGCCCTGTGAAGTAAATATGCTTTATAGTTATTCCACAAGATTACATAATTTTCTTAAGTCATGCATTTTATAAATGTTAGAGCTAAGATTTGCCTAGATCTTTTGAAGACAAATTTTGATGGTGCCTTCCTCTATATCACCTGCTTGTGACTTGGGCTTATTTCTGTTACTTTGAATTAGTATTTCCTTTTAATGATTATGGAGTTGAATTGAGGTTATATGAGTGAATTGGTGTGCGTAAACTATACAGTTGGGTTTGAAACTACATTTTTTTGAGCAGTTGGGGTATCTATCCTAACAACAAACTTGTGCTTGTATAGTTTTCAAATTGCCTTCAAATAAGTTTAACATAAACTCTTACAAGAAGTCTGAAAGAGCAATTGTTACTCATTTCACTGTTGAAGAAAATGCAGCTTCTGTAGATTGCAATTTACCCAGGGCATGGGGGAAGTAGGCAGCATAGCTATGATCATCTGGCTGTCACACTGGCACATTTGCCACTGCTGTGTATGATTGACTATTCCATGTGGGCACATTTTCTAAAAGATGTGAAAATATTTGCTTGACATATTCAAATTGGCATCTTTAGGTTGAAATCAATCAACTCTCCCCTTGTTTCCCCTCACCACTCTATAGAACAATTTTCCCCTGTCTTTCCATTGGTGTTGACACCTAACTTTCTGGTGATATAATAAGTAAGGAGAATAAATAAACATTATGGATATTGTGTACTGGAGTTAGAAATAGATAAAAATGGGCTTTAAAAATAGATAAAAATCACATTAGATGAGAACTTAAAATAATTTTGTATTCATTATCTTATGATTATTCTGAGCATGTGCTACAATTTCTTTAGTATCACATTATATAGCAGAATTAGAAATAAGATATGGAGTATCTGTCTTGGGACACACCCAAGAGAATTAACTATTGAATGATTAGAGCAACTTTATTTCATATGGCTATGGTCTTACTAATTGGATAGTTTTATGTTTTATATACATAGGAATATTGCACATCAGTATATTAGTAAAACATTTCCAAATCTTTATTTATTGTTTGCCTATTTATAGTTAAATTTTTATACACAAAGGCTTTGTCTAGTTACTAGATTGAGTTGTTTACATTCTATTCCAAACACATTTTTAAAAATGGTATCATTGAAACTGTTCTTTTCTTTAATCTTAGAGTCACCAGAGTATAGAGTTTCAAAGCCAGAAATCACTAAGTAAATGTTTAGAGATTTTCTATCACTTAACATAAGACCTGAAGCTGTGGTAAATGACGCAGAGAGTCTAAGGTGTACCATACTTTTTGCAAGTGTGTCATGGCTAAAAGCACTTATAAAGAGGTGTCATTTTGTTATCCGTGTGTCTTACCTTTATTCAACTGTTTTGTGTTTTTATAGACCAAACCTTTCATAGAAGATAAAATAGGCTTATACTTGAAATTGGTACTGTTTAAATGTAAACTACACTCACTAATTGTAGAGAAATTTAAAACTGTAGTAAGTTTTGTAGCTGAATGTAAACTCTTTCAAGTATTTGGATAAGGTAAAGAGTTGTTTGTTTTATATCTGCCAAAGGCAATATGTTTATGAAGTAATCTATGCCTATTTTCTAATTTTTGAAAGTTTTGTCGGTTTTAAAAAGGAATATGTTTTCTTCAATGTTAGTGAAAGTTCTTTTAGATATTTCACTTGTGGGATCAAAAAATATTACCATAAATTATAATGTCTTACTATTTTGTGTATAAATATTATGGATTCTGTTTTATATGTGCAGGTGACTGACCCATAGTCTTAGATCATGCATTGCAAATGATTTATTAGTAATCATAGAATACATCACTATGTGTTGGATACTGTGGAAAGCACTTTACATACATTATCTATCTTATTTATTCCTCAAAACAACCCTTTAAGATGCAATTCCCATTTCTCAAATGGGAAAATTTAGACTATATTATAGAAGTCACTTACGGTTAAGTGACTTGCAAAAAATGCAAGGAGGATGTAGTGCTTGATACCTTATCATTCTGATTCTAAAGCTGGTGTTACTAATTTTAATTCTATCATGTTCTTCACTGGGGAAAAAAATCTTCCAGTGTACTGAGAGTTTTGATAGTGTAACTATTAAAATGACAAGTCACATGGCATGCTGATAGCACTTTGATTATCTAGCTGTGAGTTAAACCTAGCACAAGTTGCCACCCATATCTGACCACATTTAGAGCACTTTTTCTACTCAGATCTTGTACGACTAGTCTGTTAGTCCAGACTCGTATTCTTTCTTTTCTTCTGGAGTTAAACTCATAGCCTCTAAAAGTTTGTATTTGTCTTATCGTGAGGGGGAAAAGGGAGGGGGGTATTTATTATGTTTAATAGATCTTAAATTGTGAATTCCTTAATATTTATGCTCTGTTAATAGAAAAATGAATTTTCTCAGCAAAGTTACTGTAGTTTTAAAAATCTGTCTCACATACATTATTTCATTTAATCTTCAGAACAATGCTATTTTGTATGTGATATCCTTCCCTTATAAATTAAAAAAAAATGAGGCTCAGTGAGATTGACTTTTCCAAAATCGCACATGTGAAAAGTCATGGAGCCAAGATTTAAATCCTGGTCTTTTGATAGATATCTCAGTGGTTTCTAATATACCACAGCTCTCCTTCACTATGCTGATGGTGCACAGCAGCTTTATTTAGGATAAGGGATATTGTACATATGAATGAGAAAACTGTAGAAAATAAGAGTATTTTCAAAATTGTGTTCGGAGTTGTAGGTTTAGCCTGTACTAAGCTATTCTTGGTTCCTGGGCCTTGTGAAGATACTATCATTTAATTCTGTGAAAGCAGCATACTGATATGTAACTGGGGTTGTGAATGTAGTTCATATCTGTTTTATATCGTATATGATGGATGATGTAATAAGTACTTTCAAGATTTGCTTTTGAATTTGATTTTGTCTGCTGTGGACTTTTCGTTCTCTAGTTATTTTCTTTTTTTCTTATCCTTTTCCTTTCCTTTTCTTCATGTTGAAAATCTTTCTTCTGCTGCCTTCTTCTGTCAATTAAAAGGAAAACCCCACCTAAACGGTAATCTTTCTGTTAAATACATTCTTACAGTATTATTTTGTATTAACATTATAAGTACATCTTTTTTTACTAATAAAAAAACCAGTCTATTTAAGAAAGATGCTTTTTTAGAAAAATTGAGGCTAAGTATCCTTGTAAAAGCAAACAAAAAGAACATTGAGTATTAAATGTATAAATTATAAGTAATTCAGTAGAGGTTATTTTATCCTTTTAATATAATTTTATAATTTTTAATTTTTTTTCTTCTTACCCTAGCCCACCAAGGAAACACATTATGGAGCGCAATACAGAGTTTTATCACATACCCACTCATAGTGATGCCAGCAAGAAGAGACTGATTGAGGATACTGAAGACTGGCGTCCAAGGACTGGAACAACTCAGTCTCGCTCTTTCCGAATCCTCGCCCAGATCACTGGGACTGAACATCGTAAGTGAACTTCTAGAGATCCTAAAGGAGGAGTGTTCTTTGCCACTGAGAGTAACCTTTAGAGTGACTGGCAGTTATTGGAAAACAACCCTGAGACAGTTTGCTTTTAAATTATGCTGTGCATAATATAGGTATTATAAATAAGACACCAGCCTAGGAGAGTTATATTTAAAACTGTAGAAGTAGTAGTAGTAGTTGTAGAGTAGTAGCAGCAGCAGCAGTAGTAGTTGTACTGACTATATATATATATAGGATATAGCCAATAACAGCATGGTATAGAATTTTTTTTTTAGCAGCTCTGTGAAACTTGAACATTTGGTATTGACTGATACAGGTAATTGCCTAAGTGGTGTTGAGGTTAAAAAAGCAAACTAATATTAGATATTGCTTATGTTTCAGTGAAAGAGTCTGAAACTGATACTACAAAGAAGGCGAAGTAAGTACTTCATTTTTTTATAAATTGAATGCTTTCCTTTAATGAATGATCTCAGTTTGGTTTTTCAGTGTAATGATATGGCATTTTGTCTTTGCAACTTAGAAGCTAAGCATTTAACTTTGGTGCCTTTTGTGTTGCTCTAAATGTATGACTTACAGATTTTTAAATTAGTAGATATTGTCTGGATTTTGTGTCTAATGCTTACTTAGTACTGAAATAAGTGTGGGAAGAAAGGTATATTTTGGGGTGCTTTGCTTACAATACATACCTCTGAATGAATTCATCTCTTGTCTTGCAGTCACTTTATTTTGGACATAAAAAATAGATGTTTCCAAGAGGGCTCTATAGAGTAATTTATGTATTTCTAAAAATGCTCTACCCATAAAATCTTTGCTATTTAATAAAACAGCTATCTGAAATTAAGCTTTTATAAGGCATGTTTCCTGCATGATGGAATTAGTGTAGATTCTTCTTCTTTCTCTTTCTTATGACTCTTCTATCACTCTTTTTTTATTTCCACAGGGAAAAGATACCCCTTCACGTCTTTAGTCCTAAATACACAAAATTACGTGACTGGCACCATGAAGTTTCAGCACGTGCTCTTAACGTACAGTGATTTATGAGCCTTGCTTCCCAAGCAGCCAGCACATACCTTTTCATTCTTTTTTTTTTTTTCAACTTCATAGCAAAATCTGTGTTATATTTGCCTTATGAAAAAATAGAATCTTTTCTATACTTTTCTAACAATTTCCTACTGTTGTGAAAATGAGGAAGATGAATATGTGTACTAGTCAGTAGCTCTCACAAATGTAAAACCAAAGAAAGAAAATTAAGGGACTAGATCTATTCAGTGGATTTCTGTCTGTTTCCACTGTTACTAGGGTAGTAACCTTGGAAAAGGAATTATTTTTGCCAAGTGAATGTGGTTGGTTGTTTGAAGAAGAGATGGATGAGCAAATAATGGCCTATCTAATTTGGAAAATGCTTCCTTTATGTTAATACATTTCCCAAGATTACTTTTAAGTTTGTCATTATGTGATGTTCAAAGCTGGTTGTAAATTATTCTAAGTAAGCAAATGTGAGGAGGCAAGATTAAACAGAGAAGTCCTTATTAGAAAAAAGTAGATTTAGGTATCTTTTAAAGCAGGTACTATTCAAGATCGCTGTATGAAGAGGATGAGGCTCAGATTTGGTTCCTAAAAAAGGAAAAAGAGAGTTGTACCCCTATTTGCAATAAGGAAATACAGTGTCCTTTTGGTTTAATTAGATTTAAAAATCTTTTTTTTTCTACCAAAGGAGTACTATTCAAGATCGCTGTATGAAGAGGATGAGGCTCAGATTTGGTTCCTAAAAAAGGAAAAAGAGAGTTGTACCCCTATTTGCAATGAGGAAATACAGTGTCCTTTTGGTTTAATTAGATTTAAAAATCTTTTTTTTTCTACCAAAGGAAATGTTTCTAAGTTGGTGGATGTTTTTAGGGTATATACAGTTTCTAGGCATTAACTGGTAAGATATAGAAAAGGTAGCTTTGCTTTATTTTTAAGTCAGAGGAAAAGAACATGGAATAAATTGCAGTATGAATGATCATGAGACATCGGCAAAATATTTTACTTAGTAATATAAACTACTGTGCATTGCTGCTATTCCTAGCAAACTGTCTTTTGGGCAATACATGGAAGCTGAAATATCTGACCATAAATGCTTTCTGCCTTGTAATATAATGTATTATATATTAGATCTAAATCCAGTAATAAATGCATTTTGAAATTTGAAAAAGTATTGTAATAAAGTTGTCTTTAACTTAGTTTTGAACTTGTTTTGTTTCCTTGAGGCTAGTAACAGTGCCATCCAGTATCACTTGTGTAAAATAAGTAATTCTCTTAACATTTCATTCGGAAAACGTTCTTATTTTTGTGATTTTGCTAAAATGGCAGAGGCTCATTTATTATTCCCCCCCTGAATTATTACATTATTTATTGTAACTTCCTTTATGAGTAACATCTAAGATCACTTAGACTATGGTACAACATAGAATTATTCTTTGTTTGAAAAACAATTACTGATGGATCTTGCCTGCATCAAGGGCCCATTTTTATTTTCCAGGTTTTCTTTACTTTAATATTACAGTAGACTAGGGCAACTGCCTGATAATTAGGAGAAGCTAACATTAATTTCAGTTAGTGATTGGTTACTATTTAAATTTTGGCCTGCCAAATGCATTTTTAAAATAATTCTAGGATTTGTCTATGCTAATTTCCACTATACTTCATGATATGTATGATGCCTTTCTTTTATTGCATCAGTTCTTCAGATATTAAGAGGTCTTGCCTGCTTGTGCTGTTATGATGCTGACAGCAATCCCAATTATTACTGTGTGTCTGGCCTCTGTAAGAAAATCTACTTTCTTAGACTAGATTTCCTGTACCTAATTATTCTTCCTTGATCTCAAAAGATGATGTCTGAAAGAAGATAGAATCAAAGTCTCATAAAAATAAATGATATGGTAAAGTAAAATGGTATTTTTCACCAAGAACCAAATTTCTAGAATAACTACAGAGTTGACAGAAAGAACTACTAGAAAGAGTTTTAGATAAATAAGAGAATTTTTCCTTAAAAAAGACAAGAGAACATGTGTAGAACTTTATCACTTGAAATAGGTACAGTTGAAAATAAGAATTTAATACCTCACCTAATTAAAAATAAGTACTTAATGTGATATTGAAAGTATAGATTTAATAAATGGAATGATCCAGACTGGTGTATGAGGGTAAATGTTCAGCCGTGATCACAAAGGACATTCCATTTGACCCTGTCAGAAGT
>NW_007727701.1:63050-64456 GCF_000696425.1 Galeopterus variegatus | reverse complement strand
ACAAGAGAACATGTGTAGAACTTTATCACTTGAAATAGGTACAGTTGAAAATAAGAATTTAATACCTCACCTAATTAAAAATAAGTACTTAATGTGATATTGAAAGTATAGATTTAATAAATGGAATGATCCAGACTGGCGTATGAGGGTAAATGTTCAGCCGTGATCACAAAGGACATTCCATTTGACCCTGTCAGAAGTTGAATTCCTGAGTTCAATGAATTTCCTGGGACATCTTATATTCCTTGCATTAAAGCTAGCCAAAAATTATAAGAACTTCTTGCAAAAATATTGTTGTAATTCCAGTGACCTAATTTATGACTTGTTTTTGTTTGTCTCTCTTACACAGACTTTCTTTATCGCAGGCTTGTTTTTAATGTGAAATTGGGAAGTTACTCTTTATTTTCAACATTTTTTTCTTATAATGTTTTACCAGTCAGAAGATGGAATGTTTCATACATGGTCAAATATATTTTTGTTACCTCAAAAAATATGTTATTTGTGGAAATAGAAACATTCCACTTTGTACAGCTTTGTGCTCTTTAGGAAGGCTGAGATATATAAACATCTTCAAGCCTGTTTAATAAAAATTGTGGCATTAGGTAAACAGAATAGTAGTTACTTCTTTTATTCAAAATTATTCAGAAATGTAGAATGAATTGATTTTCCCCCAGACAAATAATTTTGCAATTATTGTGTTTCTGATATGTATTTAAAATCATATAAATCATAAATATTCGTTCATTGGTTGCGTTCATCCTTTCAAATTAATAATTACTAAATACTTAAATGCCAGGCACTAATCTATATGCTAGGAATACAGGAGTGAATAATAGATAAATATATGAACAAGATGATCTGAGGTAATTGTGTTACCAAGATAATTAAATAAGTTAACATAAAAGAAATTTGGCTGAATTAGGGAAGGATTACTTCAGATTATGTGGACCTCTGAGGAGATGACCTGGGGGAAGAAAATTAGTCAGCTGCATGATGACTTGAGGACAGTGTTCAAGGCAGAGGGGACAGGTGGGGAAAGGAGCATGGCAAGTGCACAGAACAGAAAGGACAGTGTGGCCAAAATGTGGTATGGGAGGGAAAGTGTGATATAAAAACATAATTCTTAGGTATGTAGGCAAACAATTTATATTCCCAGTACTAGCCAAAGCACGGCATTTTAAGTGGGGAATTATTGTATCATGTCTAATCATTTTGAAGTAAAATTAGAAAATGAAGAACTAGGGAGGTTAGTCACCTTGCTAAATGAAGTGCACTCTGATTATTATCAGTTAAATGTTTTTCCCGTCGAGACTCAATGCAGACCTAGAAAAGGAGGCATAAATAGAGTATATGTTGGTAACATATATGTAGGGAACAGAAACAGAATGTCCTATAGAGCATACATA
>NW_007727701.1:61502-62906 GCF_000696425.1 Galeopterus variegatus | reverse complement strand
AGTATATGTTGGTAACATATATGTAGGGAACAGAAACAGAATGTCCTATAGAGCATACATAAAGCCATACCAAAACAAAACTTTGATATATAAAAATTTGACATATAATGCTCTATTCATAATCCAGCGATGAATTTGATGACTTAGTCCTCTCTATAAAATCCTGGCTAGAATTGTTTGGACTCCTCCTTTTGTTTATCCCATTCAAGAAAATTCCTTAAAACAAGTAAGTATTTTCTTGATCATTCTTTCCAAAACAGGCATCATGGCATTTTTGCAGGGTTAGAAATAGTAAGAAACATGGAGTGGTAAATTCTGAGTTTCAGATTTGTAATTGACTACTTTCTCTCCCCAAGTTTCCACTTCTTTCAATTATGAAGTTAGAGTCTGTGGTGGATACTATGACGCCAGAGACCACCACTTTGGGGAGTGCAGTAGACAGACAGCCTTCATGTGTCAGCCCTTCACAAATCACCTGAACTGCAGAGACCTCCTCTCCCAAGGCCACAGGCTTGCTGGGGCTTTGCACATTCTGGGAACTGATTGATTGGGACTAGTGGGAGGTCAAAAGCATGGCCATTTTAGCCCACTTAGGGATAACTTGGAAGGACCATTCTAGCTCCAGAGTTTCTGTGGAGTTAGCTGAGACTGTCCTAAGTCCTGTTTGGTGATTTCATGTCTTCTATCCACTCATGCTTCCTTTCCTTCCCTTTCCCTTTCACAGGTGTTGATCCTAGACGTCGTTCTTAATAAGCATCCTCTGTACTAAACTCTGTCTTGGAGTCTGCTTTCTGGAAAACCTGATTTGCAACAGAATTATAATCTTTTAGGTCCCAATTTGGCCCTCAGTTGCACAGATTCTCTTCAACATGGTCCTTTTATTCATCTTCTCATCATTTTCGTCTTTGTCGCTTCTCATTCCTTCTCCTTAAACCTTCATCCCAGATCACAAACGCATCATTTAGGAAAGTCTTTCTATAAAGTAAAAGATAGATAAGGGCAGCCTGAAAGGTATATGGAAGTCAAAAGGAAGATACATATACTTTTCTTTGCCTCAAGTAAAGTGTGTTTATTTATTTGTTGACTGCATCAGAGGCAGCCTAGGAGTAATGAGCAGGTAAAGGTATTTAGAAGTCAGATATAGTCAGAGCTATATGAATGAATCAAATAAGAAGCTTCAAAATGCAAAATTCAGATTAACTCTGAGTAAATATGATGAACACAAAAAGCAGCACTTAAAATATTATGATTTTGGGGCCGGCCCGGTGGCGCACTGCTACAGTGCGCCGCCTGGGAGCGCGGCGGCACTCCCGCCGAGGGTTCGGATCCCACATACAGACCGGCCGCTCTCTGGCTGAGCGAGGTGCGGGCGCAACACCGAGGGTTGCGATCCCGTTGCCGGTC
>NW_007727701.1:48983-60560 GCF_000696425.1 Galeopterus variegatus | reverse complement strand
GACACTGAGGGTTGCGATCCGTCGCCAGTCACAAAAAAAGACAAAAAGGAAAAAAATATATATATATTATGATTTTGCATGTTGTAATTTTCCATATGTAGCATTTTAGAATCATATTGGGCAATTAATCAGTCACTTAATAAACTTTATTTAAACACATCTGCTATTTTTCTTTACATTCTTAAATGTTTGCCTCTATCTCCTGGTGGAGATGTTTCTGCTGAGTAAGTAGCCTTTGGAAACATGTATGTATTAAAAGGTCAAGAGGACACTACTAGGGGAGGTGTAGTAAGAATACCAAATGTCTTGTAATGCACTGAATAATCCCACAGAGTGAAAAATCATTCAATCCAAAAAGCCAGTGACGTGCTGCTGAGAATGACTGGGCTGAATGAGAATGCTTCCTCTTCCAAAATGTTCTTAATCCTTCCCACGACTCCACCCATACACTCTTACCTACAGTACATCCTCTCCACACCCCACAGTAAAAGTAATCTCACTTCAGAATTAATATATTATATAATTTTTCCCTCATTTTGGCACCTGCTTTTCTAATTTGTATTATGGATATTTCTCTACACTAAATTTCCAGCTAAAGTTTAAGCTTTTTGAAGACAAGAGGCTTAGTATAATAATATAAATTGGAAAGAAAAGGCATTCTAATAGGCATGGTATTTCTTCCTGGATGCATCTGTAGCTATGTAAGTAAAGGTCTATACATTAAATGAAATGACTCATCTTGAAGGTGGATGTTAGGATTGTAAGATTCATCTTTGGTGAACTATTTCTCCCATTAGAAATACACTGTATTAGTCAGCTCAGGCTGTCACAAGATACACAGACTAGCTAGTTTAAACAATAGAAATTTATTTACTTATTGTTGTGGAGGCTAGAAGTCCTACATCAAGGTGCCAGCAGGGTTGGTCTCTGGTAAGGCCTCTACCTGGCTTGTAGATAGCCACCTTCTCACTGTGTCCTGACCAGGTCTTTCCTCCTTGCAAGTGCATGGACAGAGAGCGAGCTCTGGTGGCTCTTTCTATTCCTGTAAGGACACTAGCCCTATCGAGTTAGGGTCACACCCTTATGACCTCATTTAATCTTAATTACCTCTTTAAAAAGGACCTATGTCCAATTATGGTTACACTGGGGGTTAGGGCTTCAACATATGAATGGGGGTGGGGAGAGGATTCAGTTCATAACGTACACCAACTGCCTTTCTGTACTAATACTCATTCTGACAGATTAGCATTTAAGGAAAAGTTATTTTTAAGTAGAAGCACTGACTTGGACCCAATTGGAAGCATTGTTGTTACTACTCTTGTGGTGATTCCTTTTCTACTTTGGATGATAGGTTTGGATTTGTCTCCATGTCCAAAATCCCAAACTAGAATATAAGCACTTTGAATGCAAGAGTTTTAGTATCTCTCACTATATTTGACACTGATAGTTACTAATTGTATGCAATTGCATATTTCTCCAATTCCCTAAGTGTTGAATTTTAGGGAAATTGTTTATGGCATGATATACACAATTCTAATTGAATATAAATTCAATATAAGGTCAATTTTTCATAAAAATGTCAATTAAAAATTGACCTTTTTATATTGAAAGTAAAGTGGACCATACCTAAGTCACTTGAAAGGAGAATTGTTGTTATGCTTTGGGTAATCTAATTGCCAAAAGTTGACAGTTTGTTAAATAGTCATGGAAGACATTTCTTTTTACTAAGTGAATATTTTTTTCTTAATCTGTCTTCCTTTGTGTTTTTGATGTGTTTCAACATGAATAGCCTGATGACTTCTGTGAGGAGAGAATAACTGATTAATTTTAGAAACAGGTATATGAGATGCTTAGTTAGTGCTCTGATTGGAAAAACCAACAAATAATTTTATCATTACTAAGGACATGTTAAAAGTTAAGAACCTAAACTACAACATTCATTTAAGAGGCAGTAGCCATCTTATCTGTGACATAATAATAGAAAGCTAATAATAATTCTGGCCTACCAGAAAGGAGGATTATGGGAGGCCACAGAAATTTTCACTTAAAGATAATTATCTTAAAAACATAGATATATCTAAAATAAATCATTTTGTCAAGCACTGTGCAATTTATTTTAAGTTAAAGGATTTTCTTAATCTCACCACTTTCTCATTTTCTGCTGTATAGTATTAATATCAATCTAATACACAGTTTTAAAGTATGACCTATGTAAATAAGTATAGAGGAGCATTTTAGTTTAGCAAAAAGATATCTACAGTTATCATGATTGAAATATACTTTAATCAATTTTTCTTTTATCTCCCTTGCTTAAGGAATGGTGTGTACTAATTTTTTACATATTATGATTAAGAATGATAATGCATGATATGGCTTCCCAATTTTCAAAGCATTAAAATACTGTTCAGGGGTGGAATGACTGCTTCTGTCTTTAGCAGAAAAACAATTCAAACTAGGCCACCAGTAACAATACACAATACAAACAGTTATAGGGAAAAAATACCTCTTCTAGGCTGTCCTATAGCACTAAATAATGCTCACCTAATTTATAGCTGCAGGCCATCAGTATGGGATTTTGGCACTGGAAGAATTGATTCTAAGTTACTTCTTGAAGAGAAACCTATTGAAAATTTAGAAAACAGAAATTATGTAAATATTTCCAAACATACCTTTTTACAAGTTTTTTAAAAAATTTTTAGTTTGTTCACAGATATTCATATGACCCACATAAAATAGATTGATGAAGAAACAGTTTGCTGTCCTATCCCATGTCTTCATTATTGCTGTGTTTCACAAACATACTGGTCTCTTGTTACAATCTCTATTAAGACACATCAGTTGAAGATATTACTAAAACTACTATTCTTCATAAGCTATGTGAAGAAAACAGGAATCATTTCCTAGTCTGATATTTGCATATATTTTCATGAGGTAAGAATTAACAATTAGACTTGCCCCAAAACATAGAACACCAAGGTTTCAACAATGTAGTCTTATTTTTTTTTTAAAATGGCCAGATAGAGTCTCTAAGTTGATACCATCATATACATTCTCACAAATATATTTTCATGAGGTAAGAATTAACAATTAGACTTGCCCCAAAACATAGAACACCAAGGTTTTAACAATGTAGTCTTATTTTTTTTTTAAAATGGCCAGATAGAGTCTCTAAGTTGATACCATCATATACATTCTCACAAATTGTGTTCATCACCCTGGAAAAAAGACCATAGGTCAAGAAAACGTGTATATGATGAAATAATTTTTGTCTCTTGCAAAATATGGAATATTTGTAATTGATCTTTCATTTTTTGCTGGTGGATTATTCTGTTTTATGCAAGTAGTGGTTTGTTGACAATGTAAAGGTCGCCATCTATTGAACATAAGTAATTACTACACTTCAGTTCCTAGTGAGTAATATAGTCAGACCTTTGTGTCCATGGGTTCCACATCACAGATTCAATTAACCTCGGATTGAAATATTTACACAAAAAAATTGTGCCTGTACTGAACATGTACAGACTTTTTCTTGTCATTATTCCGTAAAGCATAAAGTATAACAATTACGTAGCATTTACATTGTACTAGATATTATAAGTAATCTAGAGATGATTTAAAGTATAGGAAAGGATGTGCATAGATTACATACAAATACTACACCATTCTACATTGGGGACTTGAGGCATTCCCAGATTTTAGTATCTGCAGGGGTCCTGAAACCAATCCCACATGGATACTAAGGAATGATTGTACTTTAAAATTATTGAGGCAAGGAACATAGTTACTACCTTCTATGTATTTGTGTATTTCCACACAGAGATTATTTACTTCTCTGTTTATTTAATTCTGGAAATGCTTGTGTAATTTTACCAAATTAAACTTGGAATATTACCACTTACAAAGATCTTTTATTAATAAAAATTAATATTTATAATATGCAAAATTGACTTTCATAGTTCACAGTATATACCAAGTTCCTTAGAAGTAGAATTTTATGGGCCGGCCCGGTGGTGCACTGCTACGGTGCACTGCTACGGTGCGCTGTTTGGGAGCGCAGCGACGCTCCCGCTGAGGGTTCGGATCCCACATACAGACCGGCCACTCACTGGCTGAGCGAGGTGCGGGCACAACACTGAGGGTTGCGATCCCGTTGCCGGTCCCGGTCCGGTACGGGCGTGACACTGAGGGTTGCGATCCGTCGCCGGTCACAAAAAAAGACAAAAAGGAAAAAAAAATAAAAAGAAGTAGAATTTTATCAGTCCAGTAACCCTTCTCTGTGATGCTGTTTGAATAAATTCTTTCTGTTTTACCTTTACACAATAAAATTATTTTATTGAATTAAACCAGAAAAATGAAAGGAACTCGTTTTTACTAAAATTCGATATTGAAGGAGACTCCTGCAGTTTAGTTTTTAGTTTGGGGGTGGGGGTGGGGAGGGAGGTGGTTTTCTTTATTTTTACTTCAAAAGAAATAACAACATGAAAAATTAATTGGGAGCATTAATAATAGGCAATCTTTTCCATAATGGGCTTAATTTTCTATCTTTGCTACTATTCAATTTTACATATTTCAGTCACATTGAAGGTTTCAGAAGACCAAGTTTTTCTACTTTTATGTTATGTGAAGTTTTTTTTATTATAATGCTATGATACTATAAAAGAAAATTAAATCAATATATTACATAATATGAGGATACTTAGACATCTTGATTTTTCTTTTTTAGTCAAATTAAAGAACTCTATCTTTAAATTACATTTATCTTAAAATCAGTCTCACTGTCCATGTAATCTCTTTTGTATTTCTCTATTTTTGTATCTATTAAAATGTATTTGTTGGCTGTTACTTCTGTGTCCAACTTTGTGTAGTTGTTCATCTCATAGATGCACCTAATTAATTACTCCTGAAAAGTCTGAATTCATTTATTTGAGCAAAAGAATGTGAGGATAACACCTGTAGAATTTTTGAGTTAGTTATACGCACTTATTTTTGGTTTTTTGCATACGTTATTCTTTATCCCAATATCTTAGTAATTTTTAAGAAGAAAAAAATATTTGAGAACGAATTTCTGAAGGATTTTAAGGGCGTTAGATAGCCATATATTGTTGTTTAGACCATGGGTGGATTTGAGGTTTTAATACAGAGAAGCAACACTTTTAAGTAAACTTGGTGGAATCAAACTAATCCTTGTCTTACAGCAGTATAATTAAATATTTTTTGTTAAAATCAGCAAAACTTCTGGCAGAGATGTTGGAGCAGCACCACATGCATGTTTAAGAAAATGTATGTTCGTCCAAAAAAAAAAAATCCTTTAAGTAAGGAAGGTAAAACAACCAGACAACATTAATTCAAAAGATAAAAAAGTAAAAAACAGAAGTGATATTGTCAAGAGTGATTGTGAAATTAATAAATGCTTGTTGTTGGAAGGTATACATAAACAAAAATAACCCAAATCCAGAGGTAAGTACTGAAAAAGTTGTTTTATTTACATACTGGAGGGAATTGAAGCCCCGGATAGAAAGTGATTGTTAATGGTTCTCTCTAGTCTCTTTTTCTCAATGATTTACAGCCTAGAGTATTTAGACAAGTTAAACCTTGAAGAATGGGAAAGAAAATGGAAGAGTGGGAAGAGGTAAATATAGTACTGATTTTCAAAACAGAAAAAAGTTAACCTCTAAACCATAAACTAGTTTGAACTTGAGGTCACCTGGACGGATAAAAAAAGTCTAGAAGGCATTCTTAAAAGCATGGCTAATGAGCACTGAGAAAAGGAGGGTGGAATTGCCAAAACCCTGAGTAAGTTCTCAAGAAACAGATCATATCCAACTTAACACATTTTGGTTAGATTGAGGGAAATGTTAATTAATTAATTTATTTTTTTTATGTTTCTGTACTTTTTTTTTTAAAGGATATACACATTTATTTGTTCAAATAACAAATACATAAACTGAATAACATGTGAATAACAAAATACCCTGTAGAAAGTAGAGCTTCAAATATTCACAAAAACTAGAGATGTAAAACTTATTAAAATGTACGTATTTCATTTTATGATCTCTACAGTTATTTGAGATAGCTCTCTAAAGTATTCCAAAAGCACACATATATCAATTTCAACAGAGGAAGATGAATAAACTTTTCAAAGGCAAATTAATTTCTGAGCAAATCAGCTAGTCCATTTAATAAAAAGAAATCAGGAACAGAAATTAAATATCTAAGTTTAGCAACAAAAATTGCATTAAAAAATCAATAAAACAGAATATAAACATAAGCACACTTCAAAAGTTCATAATAAAACAGAATATAAACATAAGCACACTTCAAAAGTTCATGGAAGGGCCGAGTCCGTGGCGCACTTGGGAGAGTGCAGCGCTGGGAGCACAGCAGCGCTCCTGCTGCGGGTTCGGATCCTATATAGGGATGGCCGGTGCGCTCACTGGCTGAGCGCAGTGCAGCCGGTCTCAAAAAGGACAAAAAAAAAAAGTTCATGGAAAAATAGAATTGAAAGATAATGGAAATCTTTCCATGAATTTTGTTGTTGTTTACATTCCTCTCCCTTAAAAAAAAAAAAAAAAACTAAGATCATAGAAAATATGTTCTCTGACCACAATAACAGAAGTAAATTTAGAAAACTCACAAGTGTGTGAAAATTAAACAGCACTCTCCTAAATAAACAGTGAGTAAAAAGAAAAATAAAGGGGAAATTAGAGCTTCCTTGGAGGTAAAGATCAAAGTGCAACATATCAAAATTTATAGGGTGCAGGACTCATGCATTGCTTAGAGGAAAATGTATACTTGTAAACACCTATATTAAAAATTAAAAAAATCTCAAACCAGTAATGTTAACTTCTATCTTAAGAAAATAGAAAAAGTAGAACTAAACCAAAACCAAGTATAAATAGGAAATAACAAAGACTACAACAGAAGTATATGAAATATGGAATTAAAAAACAATGGAGAAAATCAACAAAACCAAAAGTTTATTCTTTAGAAAAATCAACAAAATCTACAAACCATTATCTAGACTGACCAAGAAAAAGAGAGAAGACTGAAATTACTAAAATCAGAAATAAAGTAGGGGCATTATTACATTGTCCCTATGGCTTTTCATGGTGGTAAGGTTTAGTTTCTCTTTCTTGTTTGCATTTTTGTTCTACCAGTGGGTTTTGTTCTTTCTTGTGTATTTGTGGTAGTGATTATCATTTTTTGGGTTCTAGATTCAGGATTTTCTTGAGAATTTCTTGTAGGGCTATTCATGTGGTGGTAAATTCCCACAGCTTTTGTTTGTCTGGAAAATATACTATTTTTCCCTCATTTCTGTACCCTTACTGGGTAAAGTATTCTTGGCTAGCAGTTTTTCTCTTTTAGTATTTTCAATATAACATCCCAATTTCTTCTGGTCTGTAGAGTTCCTGTTGAGAAGTCTGCTGTTAGTCTGATATGGACTCCCTTATAGGTGACTTGATGCTTTTCTCTTGCTTCTTTTAAGATTCTTTGTCTTTGAGCTTTGCCAGTTTGACTACAATATGTCTTGGAGAGGATCTTTTTGGGTTGAATCTGTTTGGGGATCTTTGAGCCTTCTGGATCTGAAGGTCTGTGTCTCTCCCTATACCTGGAAAGTTTTCCATTATCATTTTGTTGAAGAGGTTTTCCATGCCTTTTCCTTTCTCCTCCCCTTCTAGAACAACAATGATTCAAGTGTTTGTGTGCTTCAGGTTGTCTGCTAACTCCCTTAGATTTTCTCTATTTTTAAAAATTCTTTTTTTCCTTTTTTTTTTTTTTTTTGTCTGCCTGGGTTACTTCAAAAAGACTGTCTTCAACATCAGAAATTCTTTTGTCTGCTTGTTCTAGCCTGCTGCTTAAGCTATCGGTTGTGTTTTTTTATTTCATTGAGTGAATCTTTCTTATTTTGTCAATATACAATGTGTTCCATGAGTTCTGCTACTTTCTTTTTTTAAGGTATTAATATCTTTGTAAATTTCCTCCATCATATCCTCTTTTTTTAAGGTATTAATATCTTTGTAAATTTCCTCCTTCATATCCTGGATTTTTTTTTTTTTCCTCATTTCATTATGTTGTCTAACTGAGTCTTCTTTTATCTCAGTGAGTTTTCTTAATATTGTTGCTCAGCATTCCAGTCATTTCAAGGCCTACCTGCTCTATAGGGTCTGGTATTTGAGAATTACTATATTCTTTTGGTGGTGTCATATTTTCTTGGGTTTTCATATTTCTAGTGTCTCTGCTTTGGTGTCTGGTCATCTGGTAGAGCAGTTGCTTCTATTACTCTGGAGTGGGCTTTGAGGAGAGAGACATTCTCTTCTTTTTCTGGTCTCTACTGGTCGCTCTCCTTGTGTTGAAGCAGCTGAGTGTCTGGCAGACTGCCTGACAGTGGCTGTGGCTTCTGTTGTGGTGTTGAGCCACTTTTTTGGCAGCCATGGCTATGGCTATGGCTGTGGTGGGCCACCTGCATGGAAGTGGTGTTTTCAGCGTGTGCTGTCTTGTCGGCTTTTGGGTGGGGGGTACTGCCCTCGGCTCCTTGCCCAGGACCCTGGGCATGCTCTCTTGCCTGCTTCTGGGCAGAGGGGACTGCGGCCAATGGCTGGAAATGTTAATTTTAAGAATTCATCAAAGAAATGCTCTTAAGATCCCTTTGAATTTGATAATGAAGTGAGGTCAAAGAGTATCAAGAATTTAGATTCATAATGGGTTGAAAGAGTTTAACCAAAGAATACTGTTTAAAGGATCATCAGTGACTGCATGAGGTCCTCTACAACTTGCTGCCTAAATTTGTGGGTATCATGAAGCAGGGAGCTATAGTATACATATTCTATAACCAGATCATCCTTCAAAATTATATTGTAAGTTTAGGAAAATGGATCAAATGTAGTTAAAAAGAAAAATGAAATTTAATATGGTCATGTGCCGTTTGGATCTAAATATTTTGCTCTTCCCAACACATGGAGCAGGGGAATAAGGTTGGCAAAATGAAATAGTAAAATAAAAAGTAGAGATTTTAGAAGAAAATAAGCTCGATCGTGGCATTGGCTCCTAAAATGATAAGGCAAGCAATAGTTCTGTTTCGCACTAGTAAATCCCACCTGGAATATTATGTTCAGTCCTTGGCATTAATTTCTGACAGTTAACATAGATAATGCTGAGAAAATCAGCTGAAAAAAATCATTGGAACAAGTAATCTAACTTTGGTTCAGAGGTATGTGTAATTGATATTAGCTGATAATATAGTCTGGTTCCTTGACTTAAATCCAAAGTTGTATCCTCTTCTTTCTTAAAAACTCTTCCTTAGTCTTGGGCCTCACGGATTAACAGTAGCCCCTACTCTTGTTTAGTATAAGTTGTATATAATCCGTAAATCCAACAAATGCTTATGAAGTGCTTATTGTGTGCCATTCGCTGTTCTAGCTTCTGGTTTATAGCAGAGTCAAGGTGCTGTCATGGACTTACAGTGTAGTGGAGCAGAGTTTTAGATTACGATGTATTCTATAAAGAAGTAATATAGGGCAATATGATGAATATAATGAGGTGAGGAGAAGAGTAAGGTCATTAGACACTAGTTAGAGAAAAAGTAGATATTTGAGCTGAAACATGAATGATCTGAAGGAGTCAATTGTGAAGATACGGAGGAGAAATGCTTTCCAGGCAGAGGGAACAGCAAATACAAAGGCCCTGAGATAGGATCAGCTTGGTGTGTTTAAGGAACTGAAAGGAAGCCTTTATGAATGGAGCATGGTAAGTAAGACAGATAAGAGATAAGCCTTATTTACTTTACATGGTAAGTAAATAAGAGATTGAGTGAAGAAGTAGGCAGGAGACAGATCGCGTATTGCCTTGTAGGTTGTGTTAAGAAATTTAGATTCTTCTCCCAATTAAATGGGAAGCCCAGTATAGGATTGTAATCATAGGAGTAACATCTGATGTGTGTTTTTAAAAGATCACTCTGAATAATTTGGAAAATTAATTGTAAGGGAGAAATAATGGAAGCAGGAGACTATTATGAGTATTCCCATATTTCAGGCAAGAGATGATAGTGGCTTAAGCCATGGAGGTACTAATGATGATAAGAGAGAATTGGGTGGGTTTGTATTTTATAAGGAGAGCTGATAGGGGTGTACAAATATTGGGGTGGGGGTGATGGAGAGTGAAAAATTGGTAAGAGTCACTGAATTTTGTAAGAGTCAGTGAAATTGGTAACAGTCAATTTATTACAGTAAAAAAGTTAATAGAATCAAGAGGTAGTGGAAGTGAAAAAAAAAAGGAGGGTCTTAAAAAAATCCAGATTTCAGACGTGTTGTACTTAATGATGAAAAGGTAAAGGTTGTGAATTATGGAGTACGTGGCTGAAGTGTCTCAGGCTTAGGGCTTAACCTTAGAGGAATATATCATTGAAGTAAAAAAGTGAAAGAATTTAGTAGTCAGTTATTCAGTGATTCAACATGATGACATTGAAGCCATCAAGAAAGATTGTTGGAATGGTGTACAGAGGCAGGCACTCAGCCAGGGCCTAAAACAAACAGTGGATGAGGTAGAGACAAGGCAATGAGATGAGTAGACAGTGAATGGTATAGTCCGATGACATGAACCTAAAAGGTCTTGGGATTTTGGAGGATCGAAGATGACTGATAATATTTGAAATGGTTCTGAGGAGGCCACTTGCTCCATCTCCAGGTCTGAGATATGAGAGAAAAGGCAACATCTGCTCGAAGAGACTGCAAAAAATGGTATAGGATGATAGAGGGCTGAGAGGGGTGGGAAATTGATCAGATTAGGAGATGTACAAATCATTAAGGAAATTAGAGTCCAGGAGATAATGGTTGACCCAAGGGGTTTGCACTTCTGGTTGTGACAGGTAGACAGGGATGGGAAGCATGAGATTAATCCTTAGGGTCTGTTAGAGGAAAGTAGGCACAGAATTTAAGCTCTTTGAGGGCAGGAAATTAAAGTGGGCAATAGAATGTGGGCGGATACCTGGCACGAAGTGGGAATTCAGGTAATTATTTTTTGTAATTGAATGAATGAGTGAACACAATTAGTGAGTGATTGGGAGAGTTCAGGACATAAGATCCTGAATATTTAGGTAGAGTATGTGGCCCCTTGGTTATTGTTCTGTAATGCAGATAGGACACTCTTGCTGAAGCATGAGGTACTGTGGTAGCTTTCTCAAGACACCTGGCCTCTGTAAGGATTCACGATGGCTTTTGAACAGTAGGCATTCTGACAGATTAATTTATATTTTCTAAAACGTAACATTGACTCAGCACTATTTACTGAACAATACATCACTTTATCCTTTTTATCCTGAATCTGAAGCATACCTTTATCATATATAAATTTGTTTTATAATATTGTGTTAAAACTACAAAGTGGCAGATTTTTGCCCATATGAGAAGCTATTTCTAACTAGTAGAAATCTCTGAAATCACTGATGGGAATGATCCATCTAGTGAAGAAACTGATGACGCAAAGTGAGAGGGGCTAGGGTTGATGGTAAGTGCCTTGCCGTTGCTGAGGGGGTCTGGCTTTTTTTTTTTTTTTTTTGTCTTTTTGTCTTTTTTCCGTGTCTGG
>NW_007727701.1:25100-48024 GCF_000696425.1 Galeopterus variegatus | reverse complement strand
TGCCGCGGAACGGGCCGGGGGGCCAGCAGCGGGACCGCACGCCTCGGTGTTGCTCCCGCGCCTCGCTCAGCCAGTGAGCGGGAGCCGGTCTGTATATGGGATCCGAACCCTCGGACGGGAGCGCTTCCCAAGCGGCGCACTATCCAGTGCGCCACCGGGCCAGCCCGGGAGTCTGGCTTTTATCAGGGGATTGTTCCAAGTTATTTTTAAATTGCCATTACTCCTTAGAATCTTTATATGTGTATTTTTTAAATAGGTATAATATATGCTTATTCTTTATCTGTCTTATTGTTAGACCCTATAGAACATTTTCTTTATAGAGATCAAGGAATAGTGTAGATAACTAAAGAATTCACGAAATGTTAAGACTGGACATTTATGAAAAAGGCCATTAGGGAAAGGCAACAGCAGAGAACTGTGCAAGAATTAAGGCAGAGTTTGAAAGGTATGAGAAAATGGAAAATATCAACAAAAAGCAAACTCCCCAACACAAATATATTGGTAAGTTTGGGCTAGTATAACAAAAATACCATAGACTGGGTGGCTTAAACAACAATCAATTTCTTACAGTTTTGGAGGCTTTGAAGTTCAAGATCAAGTTGCCTTGATCTGGTGAGTCTGGTGAGTCTGGTGATAGCCTGCTTCCTGATTCATAGACAAGGCCTTCTTGCTGTGTCCTTGTATGATGGAAGGGGCAAGGGAGCACTCTGGGGCCTCTTACAAGGGACCGATCCCATTCTTGAGAGCTCTGCCCTCATCATTTAATCACCTTTGGGGATTAGGGTTTCAGCATATGAATTTGGGGGGAGAGGGCACAAACATTCAGTATATAGCAACAAATAATAAGTTCCAATTTCTTCAGTAATGTTCCTTTTTGTTTCCTGTCTTTTCCTTGCTTCAGTAAGTAGAAAGCTCCTAGAAAAATAATTTCTTTGAGTTATTCCTTCTTCTTTGCTCTCACAAAAAGTAATCCTCATTTTGGGTGGTATTTTTATGTTTATTGTTTACTTCATAACCTTCTTTTATCCTCCACCAGTCAATCCTCCATGCTCTGCCACGTGCAAAGCAAGGATGCCTCTACTTGCTGATTTTTAACTTTTCTTCGAGATGCCCTCTATAATAAATGTAGAATTAGCAGGCTCAGATAATGTTTTTCAACTGCTACAGAAACAAAGACTATTGATCGAAATCGGTTACTAAAGTTAGCTTGTGACTGAGAATTCCAGAAATTTCCAGCTGAAGTTTAGTTGATTTAATTTTCCAGAAGCTCCCTTCATAGTTAAAATTGAACAAACTCACCATATTCATTGTCAGGAAGCCACTGGAAGATACTCATTTTTCCAAGTGACTAGCAGTTTCCTTGGCTAAAATAAATAGCTTTGCTATGCCAGTGAACACCAAAAGGGCAGAGTCCATCTATGACTCTTATATATTTCAGTTTCTGCTTTGTAATATTATTGGGTGAAAATTTTCTTTGTGGAAGAGTGAAAATACCAAGGGCAACTTATTGTCATTTTTCTTTTTTACCTGCTTTTATGGTTTGTGAATTTTTCCTCTTATTGAAAACTTGTGGGATGTAGTAACTCACTATATTTGATCATTTTATCATAATTACATGGAAAATAGGAGGCATTTAAATTTTTAATTGGAGACTCAATGTTTTTATGCTGCAAAATAAAGTTTCTACATTTTTTTAAGATGTTTTAAAGGTTCATCTTTGCGAAGAATTTATTCTTCTGTAGCTTGCATATAATTCCATCAAAATCTGGATGAGCCAAATTGACATTTTGAAATTTTATTACTAATAGAGAATTTTAACATTCTGCAGCCTGAATCCTATTCTTTCCACTCCACTGAAGTTATTCTTACCATGGTTGCCAGTATGGTAGCTCCACCATATATTAAATTAATGACTTTAGCAAATGTGATGATGCCTTATACATATTAAATAATGAGAAAACATTGCTTTTATTAATAATAAATAGTTTGTGCATGTTAAATAATAAACTAAAATGAAATTAATCTGATTATTGTTACGTGACCAAGAGCCTGAATTATGGAAGAACTTAGTTTGTTCAAAACATTGAATAAGTAGTCTAATGTGTTTGGAGTTTAGTGAATAAAAGGGAAATTGGTATGGAAAGATACTTGAGAAGTATATTGTAATAGTTCATTTAGGGATTTGTAGATTTAGTTAAAGATTTTGATTATTATCCTAACTGCAGTGGGGATCCACTGCTAGGTTTTAGTCAAAAGAATGACATGATGAAATGTATTTTTTTTTTCTTAAGGCATAATGGCTACACTAGACCATGCCAGGTTACACAGGGTCTGAATAGGAAAGGATTTGGCAAGAGAACAGTTAGACAATTCTTAAACCACTGGTATAAGTTATTGCTTATAAAAGTCTAGATGAGAGAGGGTGGTGGCAAAGAAATGGGACAGGTAGGTGGAGTCAGGATATAATTTGGAGGTAGAATCATTGGGACATAGTGAGGGATGATTTGAGATGGTGAGGGAAAGAGAGGTAATGGAGGTGAAAGGTTTCCTATTAGGTTTCTGGTAACAGTAATTGCATCAGTTGGAACAATATGTTTTGGGAAAGGACTTAAGAGTTCATGTTAAGAAAAGTTAATCCATTTATATTATGAGACTTCTATAAAAATAATTAAAGAAGGCAATCCAAAATATGGGCTGCTGCTCATAAGAGAGAGCTGAGATAGAGGTGTAAATCCGGGACATTAATGTATGTAGATGGTGTTTAAAGCTATGAGAAAGAATAACATAACTATACTAATGCTGGCAGAGGACAAAAAATAAGACCTAGGACAGAGAACTCTGAGGAAAAGGAATAGGTAGTGAAATACCACTAACAACAGGTAAGTATATAGGGTCAATGCATGGAAGACAGTGGGAGAGAAAGAGAAGTCAGTTGGGTCACATACTGAGACTAAGTAAAATGAAGAATGTGCACACAAAAAACCAAACACTGTATAATTCCACTTATATGAGGTGTCTAAAGTAGTCAAATTTATAGAAACAGGAAGTAGAACGGTGGTTACCAGGGCATAGGGCAATGGGGATAGGGGAATTGCTTAATGGGTACAGAGTTTCAGATTTGCAAGATGAACGAGTACTGGAGATCTTTACTACAATAATGTAAATATATTTACCATTACTGAAATGTACACTTGATAGTGGTTAAGATAGCAAATTTCATGTTATATGTGTTTTTTCCCCACAATAAAAAAAAATGACAAATGAAAATTGTCAATTGAATTTATCTACAGAGAGGTTATTAGTGACCTTGTCAAGAATATGGCTTGAAAGAGTATTGGGGGATGAGGCCTAGTTGAGATGGTTGAAGAGTGGCAGGCAGGTAAGTATACTATTATTTCAGAGTTTCATTGTTAAGGGAAATAGGGAAATAGAAGATAAAGGTAATTTTTTGTTGTTTTTTAAGAGAAACTATAGCATTTTTGAATATCCAGTGGAGAAGGAGAGATGGATCAGTTGAGGCCCCTCAGAAAAAAGGGAGCAGATGAAGTACACAGCATAAGAATGTTTCTATTTGACAGTTGTTAGGACTGGGGGATAGAGAGAGAAGTCTTCTTATTGATCCTGCAGCATGGTAAAGGTGGTAAATTAGTAAGATGGACAGCCTCACACCTGATTTGCCTGGACAGATTGTTAACATGGGTCCACACTGAAATGCGTAGATATGGAGCCAAGATTGTGCAGAAAAGACACAGTGCACAAACAGCTCTTGCTCATTTTTTTCTGAGAAAAGAAGGCCAAAAGGCTGCAAGCCCAACTCTGTAGACATATCTGGGAAGGGGAAAGTCTTCATACCTCTCTCTATTGAGAAACAAAAACTCATTCAAGTAACAGACAAAGCAGGAAGTTTGGCTGCTACAGACCATGCTATTAATCAGAGCTTCTTCCAACCTTAAAAGGAATAAATATTAGGGAATGTCAGAATGAGAACAGATATTGATGTCTGTTCCATATTAAATGAGGTAGTGTAAGATTTTATCTTAAGTCTAATATTTTTAGAGGTTGGCTGAGAATGAGTAGGTAATCAATGTGTGTAGCACATGGGAAAACTCCCAAGTGAATTTGTTTGGAAACTTGGAAGTCTAGCTTTAAAAGGTATTTCATGAGTGATATGAACTTTACTCTCCAGTGGCACTCAAATTTTTCTGATCAACATAGTTCTTGGAGGTATTGCAAGACTCAACTTCTCCAACTCACTCCCTTTTCTTTCTTTTTTTTTTTTATCTGTCCTGTGGTAATATTGTAGATACGGATAATTATTTATAGCTATATTTTCTTTTTTCCTAAAATGCTGATAATCATTTGTAATATAAGGGACATTTTTATTAAGATATTTTTGGCACGCTAATCATTTCTTTGAGACTGACCGTGTGTCCTTCCTTACTTAAACAATAATACAGTATCTGTTTAGCCTGAATTGGGACACAATCTCTAGAAGGTATAAATATGTTCTAAGAAATATACAAATATATTGTAAGTTCTATGTTTGGAAATAATAAATTTTATTCATGCATTTATTCAACAAATATTTATTTGTTGTTTACTTTCTCATAAGCACTTTGTTACACTTCATTTACATCGGTAAATATAATGGTTTCTGACCTCAGGGAGCTTCTGGTTTACTGAAGGAGTCTAGATTTAAACAAATAACCACAGAATTTGTATAATTACAATAATAATAAATTCTATGAACAAAAAGGGTGCTATGAAAGCATATGACAGGGGCAACCTAAGATGGTTTGGGGAATTGGGGAGACTTCCCTGAGGAGATGACATTTAATCTGAGACCAGAAGGACACTTAGGAATTAGCCCTGTGAAGTTGTGGTAGAGAGAGGAGTGTAGAAAGTGAGAAGTAGTAGACAAAACAGAGACTTTGAGGTGAGAAGAAGCGTGGCCTATTTCAAGAAGAGATGGAAGGCCAGATGGACTGGAACAAGCCAGAGGTAGAGGAAGAGCTCCATGAGATAACTTCAGTAGGTAGCCCAAGATCACAATCATTGTCAAGCAGTGCTGAAAGTTCTAAGCAACAGACATGATTAGAGTTATACTTTTAAAAGTCACTGTGTGGAGAAGTTATTCTCTAGGACAAAGATCTGTAGACTTTTTCTGTAAAAGTCCATATAGTAATTACATTAGGTTTTGCAGGCCATATGGTCTGTTGCAGCTACTCAATTCTCCATATACTATGGAAGGTAGCCACAGGCATATACAATTAATGATCCTGGTGGTGTTCCAATAAAACTTTACTTATGGATGCTGAAATTTGAATTTTGTATAATTTCCATGTGTCATGAAATATTCTTCTTTTGATTTTTTTAACCATTTTAAAATATGAAAACCATTCTTAGTTCATAGGCTATACAAAGACAGGTGGTGGGCTAAATTTGGCTTGCAGGCCATGGTTTTTTGACTTATGTTATAGGACTTATATTTCTTATTTTAACTTTTTCTGCTCTGCTTCTTAAATGATAGTTCGGTTCTATTGTGACATTTTTCTTAAGTTTTCTACAGTTTTTTCAACACTTTGTTAAAGGTATGACCAATGCTAAATAAAAAAATGGGTATATAACCTCTCCTTTTCTATTTTTTTTTAAATCTTACTGTTATATTTTTCATTTAAAAATCATGGTAATAAGATTGACCCATTCTATTTTTTTAATCCTCAGGCTTTTTTTAAAAAGGGTAATTTCATATTTTTCCTGTTTTATTTTTCTTCCCAAAGTGTTACACTTGGTGCTTCCTTCTTTTGAACCTGACATTGTGTTTTTTCATCTTTTCTTTACCTGGTAATAGTTCTTCTAAAATGTAACTCTGGCATTCTAAAGAAAAAATGGTACAGATGTCAGAAAAACAAAGCATCACAATTGCATGCAGCCATCTGTTGTGTGACTAGATGAAGTACTTTGTTTACATCGAGATAAACAACATCCATATAATTTCAGATCTACAAATATAATATTCTGACTCAAGAGGGAATTTCTGGTTGCTTTCTTGTAGTGCACTATTCAAGCAGCTGCTCCACACAAGATGCTGGAAAGCATTATGTAGTATAAATAGTACAGACAGATCTGGTCCAAATTCCACCTGACCCTTACTAGATGTATTGTTTTGGGCAACTAACTTAATTTCTTGGAGCCTAAGTTTTCCTAAAGCATTCAGTGAATGGGAATTCCCATCCACCTTTTCCCCTTTAAGCATAATCTCTTATCATATGGAAGTAGCCATGTTAAAGGATATGGGGCGGGAGGGTGGAAGGGGAGCTGGCTGGTTAGCTCAGTTGGGTAGAGCACAGTGTTATAACACCAAGGTAAAGGGTTCAGATACCCGTACTGGCCAGCTGCAAAAAAAAAAAAGTGTTACTTACCTGACTCTCATCTTGTCAGGGACAATAACCAGAACCCAGTGTCTGCTACTGTCAGCTTCTCCTCCCAACCAGTAGCCACCATGTGTGAGTGCATCTCCATCCACATTGGCCAGGCTGATGTCGAGATTGGCAGTGCCTGCTGGGAGCTGTACTGCCCAGAACATGGCATCCGGCCTGATGGCCAGTTGCCAAGCGATAAGACCACTGGGGAAGAAGGTGACTCCCTTCAACACCTTCTTCAGCAAGACGTGCACTGGCAAGCATATGCCCAGGGCAGTGTTTGTGGACCTGGAACCCACAGTCATTGATGAAGTTCACACTGGCACATACTTCCAACTCTTCCACCCTGAGCATCTCAGCACAGGCATAGAAAATGCTGCCATTTAACTATGTCTGTGGCCACTACATCATTGGCAAGGAGAACATTGACCTCGTCTTGGACAGAATTAGCAGGCTGTCTGACAAGTGTACAGGTCTTCAGGGCTTCTTGGTTTTCCACAGCTTTGGTTGAGGAACTGGTTCTGGGTTCATCTCCCTGCTGATGGAATGTCTCTCTATTGATTATGACAAGAAGTCCATTTACCCAGCCCCCCAGGTTTCCACAGCTTTAGTTGAGCTCTGCAACTCCATTCTCACCACCCACACTACCCTGGAGCTCGCTGATTGTGCGTTATGGTAGACAATGAGACCATCTAGGACGTCTATCGTGGAAACCTCAGCATTGAGTGCCCAACCTACACTAACTTTAACTTCCTTATTAGCCAGATTGTGTCCTCTATTACTACTTGCTTCAGATTTGATGGAGCCTTGAATGTTGATCTGACAGAATTCCAGACCAACCTGGAATTCCCTGCATCCATTTCCCTCTGGTCACATATGCCCCAGTTATCTCTGCTGAGAAAGCCTACCATGAACGGTTTTCTGTAGCAGAGATCACCAATGTTTGCTTTGAGCCAGCCAACCAGATGGTAAAATATGACCCTCACCGTGGTAAATACATGGCTTGCTGCCTGATGTGGTTCCCAAAGATGTCAGTGCTGCCATTGCCACCATCAAGACGAAGCACAGCATCCAGTTTATAGATTGGTGCCCCACTGGCTTCAAGGTTGGCATTAGTTGCCAGCCTCCCACTGTGGTTCCTGGTGGAGACTGTCCAAGGTACAGTGAGCTTTGTGCATGCTGAGTAACACACCACCACAGCCATTGCTGAGGTCTGGGCTCGCCTGGATGACAAGTTTCATCTGATTATATGCCAAGCTTGCCTTTGTTCACTGTTACGTGGGTGAGAGGATGGAGGAAGGAGAGTTTTCTCAGGCCGGTGTGGGCATAGCTGCCCTTGAGAAGGATTGCGAGAATGTTGGTGTGGATTCTATTGAAGGAGAGGGTGAGGAAGAAGGAAAGGAATAGTAATTATCTATTCCTTGCAGCCCTGCAGCATGTCATACTCCCAGAACTTCAGCTTCAACATTGACAGGCATTAAAGATTTCTGGTTAGATTGTCTTCACTCAACTGTGATTATGTCTTACTTTTCCATGTGAAGGAACCTGTACAATTTTTGCATCATGTCTCAAAGGAAAGGCTTCAACCAAAATTTTTTTAAAAAGGATTTGGGGAGAAAACAGCTCATATTTTGTGGTAAGAATGTTGGTTTTGGTTTTAACCTTCTGCAGATATGACGTAAAAAAAAATTAGCAATATTTCCAAAATTGATCTAATATACATTTAAAAGATGGTATAGATGATAAATGTCTTCTGTACTTTTCATTAATATTTCCTTTGCCTTATTTATTTTACTTCTGAAAATTTAGGTTTGACAGTTCTCTGGAAGACCTACCTAAGAGTGGACCTCACCCACCTGCAACTCCTCAGGTGTTAAATATTGGTAGCCAAGTAGCCACACTTTCTAAAGTAGCAACTACTTATTCTAGGTAGAGTTTTTCCTTTTTGGTACTTCACATTTCAATGCTTGTGGTGAACTTGAATACTAAAACTGTTTGACTGAAAAAAAAAAAAGGGATCATCGATTACAGAACTGACATCATTAATATATAGACAAGAAAGCTTGACATAGCCTCAGAACACTGCTTTACACTGCTTTTGTTTTTATTTTTATTTTTTTAATTTCTAACTTCTAATGTAGAATCAGGAAGTTTGTGTCATTATTTATTCACTTTCTGATTTGGAAAGTCCACATGCTGAGTTTGTCATAAGTCTGGTTTTCTGAATTAGAGCATATACCTCTAAAAAAGAGAAATAGAGGTCATAATATGTTACCAGGAGCCCACACATATTCTCAACGTAGTCAGGTAAATAATTCTGCTTGTAAGATAATGCTTCTGAGACTCTGCTCATACTAAGTGCTTTTATATTATTATTTCAAATGCGATATGATGAAAGAAATTCATTACAGTTTCCTTTTTCTTCTTGCCGGAGAAGGATAATTTAACTGATTTATTTTTAGCTGATTTTTTTTATAGACTATTAGTTTTTATTATGATTTTTTTTATAACTGATTTATTTTTAGCTGATTTTTTTTATAGACTAAACTATTAGTTTTTATTATTCATCATTACTTCCCCCAAATAGTTACCATTGCCTCAAAGATGCGGAGTAATTCAGAAACTCAGGAGTTGAATCAGTAGGTAACTTTATTCTTCCCCTTGACACTCCTATTACTGCTCTGCCATTGGTAGCATCTTTTTCTCTTTCTATCCCCATTCTTTCCTTTCTAACCATAGCAACAGTTGTTAAAACATAGTCATACCATTCAATTTAATGGATAGACTTGGGGAAAAAAAAAACCCAACTATACATAAAGTTAAATAATTTTGTATAATTTTTTAAAAAATAGCTTGACACTGTTTCTTTAATTTTCCTTCTTGATTTGTAAATTTGTGTCCTGTAGAGTTATGAATAATGACTTAACAAGTTCTTCTCACAGAGAAAAGAGACTTATGTCAACCCTCACAAGTTGATACATCTGAGTTCTCATTAACCTGGGTTGAGTTTGGCACATAATTACTTTGTGTTGGAGGTGGCCACTATCACAAACTTCTGAAAAAAGTGGTCATAATATAATGAGGATGTTCACTAATAACTTGCACCCATAAATGAAGGAGAGAGACCACAAGTTTCACACTATGCATTTTAGACTTTATTTTACTTAATAAAGATTAATTCTCAATTCCAATTTGATAAGTGATTTGGAAATCATTACAGTCCTAATGATAGAATGTTAATTCCTGTCCAGATGTTTAATCTTTTCTAAAAGACCAAGGGAAAATTATTATTTTAAGTAGTAAGGATTCTTATGATAAAATTTTATACCAGCATTTGAAAATGTTTAGAGCCAACTGAAAATAGAAATACGGAACTCAGCAGAGAAGGTGATGTTTTGGTCATACTCTTAACTACTGTTTATTCTTGCAGTGGTGCTTGCTCTCCCAATTAGCTTCATTCTCAGTATTTTAAACAGTTATGTCTTGTTCATGTTAGTATATGTATTGCTGCTTCTGAATAGGCAGCCATCTTTCCCTGCTTTTCCTGAGAACACAACTCTTTTTAAAATGTCATCCTGTTGGTGTATATCATCTCTAAGGTAAAACACTGTATATAGGCATTTGGGAAAATTGACTTAACTTTTCTTCTTTCTCTGCTTATAGAAATTCAAACTTCATGTTTAGATTTATTTTCTACTTAGTTGTTGACAAGTCAGTCTTCAAATGTGTTATATTAATTTAATTTTAAATAGAAGTAGCGACAGAGAACTTAAATACATTCAAGAGTATTTGTATGTCAAAAGTCAGTTTTACAGAGGAGTATACATGAAATTTTAATTTCTGAGAGCACTCATAGCAACAGTAAATAAATTATCTGGTCTATTACATCTCTGACATTTCACACCTTTATAATGTCTAAATAGTATTATAGAATGGTTGCTATCTTGTATTTATTATACTACCTTTTCTCACTTTCCTCTGTTTTTTTGTTCCTCTCCTCTGTTTTTCTTTCACTACTTATCAGTTTAAGCAGCTCCACAAGAAATGTGGAAGGTTCTTTGGAAGGGTTTCCAAACTCTTCTACCTTTTCTTCTCCTGCTAGATACAGTGCTGCAGTTCTGAGTTAGTGCAGCTGCTACTGTGTCTGCTGTTATTGCTGCAAGAACCAGGTAGAATGACGTGTGCAGTGTTTGTCTGATGTGATCCCAGCACACTTCACTGTCTTACAAGTCACCTCAGAGAAAACATACCTGTTTCTAACAATCACAGCTCTAATAAGAGCTCTTAATTGTATAGTGATATTTTAACTTGGTTGTGGATAAATCCCAAAGTGTTGGTAACTGATTTTTTAAAATATCATCTTTTTCTCTCTTTCCATTACTGCCATTTTTGTATGATATTTCTCTGTCGTGTGGACTATTACATGTTGTATGCATATTATCTTTGGGTTTTTTACAACTTACATTTTTATTGTTGAAACGAAATCAAGTATAAATAGGTATTTTAAGTTTCTATTGATTTTATCTTCTCTTACAACCTTTAGAGGATAATCTAAAGCCTAACTATTCTTTGAAACACCTCTTCCCCTACAAAAAAATAATACAATTGTTTTATTTTTGTGTTTCTTTGTTTCTACATAATTTCTGTAGTCTTTATGGCTTTAAATGCTTTCCAAAAGATTGCCTTGACCAATTTTGGTGAAAGTTTAATCAATTTTATATTAATGAGTAAAATGTAATAAACTCTTAACCCTTTTCTTCCACTTTCACTGCATTGAACGTCCCCTCTCTCTTCCTCTCCCTACTTCCTGTCTCTCAAAAGAAATGTTTCAAACCATAGACCTTAAAAACTACTTTGTTATTGGTAGTGCGATTTTTAACTTAAAACTCTTTTTAAATGCTTGCTAGGCTCTCCAGTCCTGAAAAATATCAGCCACTCCTGGATGCGCTTTGCATCAGTCCTATTTCCAAGCCTTTAGCATTTTCCTATCTCCAGTCCTCCAGGAAATCAACAGGCTCTGTCCATATTAAGAAAACAAGGTACTGTGGTATGGCAAGTGGAGGTTTGCTGTTGAGGATATTGCTTTCTCTAACACTTAACCACCGTATTAACAGGCCAGATGAGAACATCCTAGAGCTGATTTGTGCCCAATTTTAAATTAACTGTAATTTCAATGCAGTGCTAATGCACAAGCATGTTACTTTGTATGATTATTAATTCACCTTTTAACACTTTGTGACACCTTTCATTAGCATACTTGATGTTTGGTATGAAATTATGAGTAACTGTGGGAATATTTAAATTACTGTAGAATCCTGTCTTTATTGCACAGATGTAGCTATATTAGAATAGTCAAATATTTAGTATGACCTACCTTTTGAAAAAATAAAAAAGAGTAATAAAATAATTGATTTTGATTGGCTACTATCTTATAATTCTTAAAGGTTTTGCTTGGAAAAGCAACTTAATTTTCACTATATCTAGTAAATTCTAAAACACAAAAATTAATTTTGCTCCTAAACTGAAATAATTGTGCCAAAAATTATTAAGCATATTATAAAAAATTAAAAATATCCCAAGTGTTTGCTTTAGATATATTCTCAGTGAAATAACTGAATAAAATCATTTTTGACAGAACATAAAACCAATGGCAGAGTTTACAACTGTGACTACAGTTAGTAAAAACCTGATATATCTAAATGAAAAGAAATCTTCCATTGGCAAGGATAAGTTTGTACAGAGATACGTTACTGACTACACTTGGAGAACACTTTTGAGTACTTGAATATACTTAGACTACACTTTGAGAACCTAATGGAATGCTATAGATTGTCTCTCTGGAAAAGTGCTTATGTTCACATACACACAAAAGTGTGCATACGGTTGTGTACCGACTGAAGCTTTCCATGGGCCCACTTCTAGAGCAGGTATTAGTCGCCATTACCATTGCTTTTTATTAATAGTAATGGGGCACGAACAAGGTATATTTTGATATTTGAGAAAGGTTCTTGACAAGATAGGCTCATTGTCATTATGAAAAGCAGGAATGTGAGGTTTCCTAATAAGATCCTTGCTAACTTAGTGAGAGGGGTACCGAAAAGAGCATATGAGATAGTGTCAGAGATTTTATCTCTGAATTTTTGCTTTTATATGACAATAATCTTTAAAATCATGACTATAGTATAATATCAAACTTGTTTATTTCCAGCATAGTATAATTAGCACTTCAAATTTTGGTGTAAAAATTCTAAGTTAATTAATTCTGCTTAGGAAAATATAAAAAATGTTCTCTTATAAACAGAATTCTGGAAGGAAGGGCACTCATGACCTCTCTATATATCCACATCCTTTTATAGAGTTCCAACAGAAGAGTTCTATAGAATAAAAAGTTGCTCATAATTAAGGCCCTTCCAACCATTTCAGAGTCTGTATATTAGTATATCATTTTTCCTAAATATTTAGCTAAAAACTGTTTAACTTAAACATTGGTAATTAAACACATGATATACACTTGGCTTTATAAAAATTTAAACATATAATTACATTAATGGTTATTCCTAAGACTATTTTTCAAGAAGTTTTTCTTTTGAAAATAGACTTAAAATTGCCAAATGAACACATGATATACACTTGGCTTTATAAAAATTTAAACATATAATTACATTAATGGTTATTCTTAAGACTATTTTTCAAGAAGTTTTTCTTTTGAAAATAGACTTAAAATTGCCAAATTTTACCAATCTGAAACTGAACTTTACTTTTTGTAATAGTTAAACAAATGTGGGAAAGGAATGTAAATTCAAGATAAATCAGGTTATTGACACTGAAAGTCAACATTTCTTCCCATTTTTTTTTCCTTTCAGTAGCTCAGTTTTGAAAAGAAACCTTTGCTCTGTTAGTATACTTTTCTCCATTTTCAGTTTTCGAAATATGAAACAAAACCCTTGGTAGTTCTATAATAGCTAGAGGAGAGGCTTTTGAATGTTTTCACCACAAAGAAAAGATAAATGCATGATGTAACTGATATACTAACTATCCTGACCAGATTATTATATAACTTCTATATGTATCAAAATATCCAACTGCACCCTATAATAATGTACAATTACAATGTGTAAATTAAAAATTTTTTGAAACCCTTCAAAATTATAGAAATAGAACTCATATTAATGTATCATTTCATTTCCATCTTTGTTATTTGGCAGACTAGTGAAAATGACCATATTTGATTCTCAGCATCTGTGGTATTAGCCAAGGGTATTTGTGGATTTACACTGATTTCCTCATTAGAATCCTTTAGAAAGCATTTTAATTTTGTTTAGAATTTAGGTACACCTTAAAATTTTTAATTTAGAAAAAATATATTTGGATCATGAATTCAGAAATAAGATAGCAATCTAAATAACAATGCCATACTATCTTAATAAATTAGTCACTAATTTTAGAATATTTTGCTGCTAGTGATTATTAATTACTGACATTTTATCCCCAAACATAAAATAATATGGCCAATGACTTTATTTATTCTTTTATCTTTAGTACATTATACCTAATGTTTATGTGCTTTCTGTAAATAATAGCTACTAGTTAAAAATTAAGAAAAAAGACATGTTATATTTTTAGAGACTTAGGCATTACATATTCAGATATATGATTGTCTAGATAAAGCCTAATATTCTTCTATTACTACATTAAATGTCTTAAGCAAATAAGGATCTATTTCCCTAGAGAAAGTTGAGCTGGTGATCAACCCTGAATGTAAACATAAGTGGAACAACTTTCTTGTTTGTAACTTAGATTTTTATAAATTCTTTATAATCTGCTTCAAGCCTTTTGTATCTAAAGTGTACTGTTTAAGATTTAAACATCTTAAATCTCTTGGGAGAGAATGTATACAAGCCTGTGTACAAAGGACACAATCTGAAATTAGAATGTTTTTTAGCTTACATGATACTTATTCTATGGGAATTTTAAGAAATATTGTGTTATTTAAAATTGAATTGAGGAAGCAAGATTGTATCTGGGGTCCATATCCTGGACCCAAACTCTCCACAGACTACATTTAGAAACAAAATTTTTTAATACAGATGAAGGGTGATTATTTAGTAAATGTTCGAGGGTACTTCAAAAAGTTTGTGGAAAAATAGAGTTGAAAATACGAATTTTGCAATGAACTTTTTGAAGTACCTTCGTACTTTTTGCTAATCTTATCACTACTTGACTAGATATTATAGGATGTAGAAATAATAATTTCTATCATTTCTTGAGCTCGTGGTCTGTGCTGGGCTCTATGCTAAATACTTTTTATGTGTAGTCTCGTATCTCATTTAATTCTTACAATAACCTTGGAATAAAAGTAATATTTTATACCATTTTACAGATAAGGAAATTTACCAAGTTTAAGTAACGTACACAAGGTTGCGGTAAAGTCCCCAACCTTAGGTAGTTTATAATATAAAATGTATTTTTCATATTAGTATTTACTTCCTTTTATTGAACCAAATCTATCTCACTGTAGATTCAGCTCATTTATGATGTAGTGGAGGAGGTAAGATACATAAAAAAGTTACTGTTAATAGTAATAAAGCAGCAACTGCAAATCAGTGTAGAATTATATGCCATGTGGTTAATAAGTTCCATGAATTAAAAGAAGGGATTGTCTCTACTTCTAGAAGCTTGAGTGACTAAATAAAATAATGTTTATTGCTTAGCATGCAGCACAGTGCATGATGGATATTACTGTTACTTCTACTGTCATTAATTACAGATAGGATTTGAATGAGTGCTGAGAGAGGGTGGGGAGAGGTACCTACTGTGTAGAGCCTGGGAAAAAATGTAGAATTGTGGATAGATAGTAGGGGTGGTCAGAATATAGTTTGTATAGCATGGTGATAGGAGATATGATTAGACAGGAAGATTGTAGCTTTATCTTAGAAGCTTTGAATGTCATGCTGAAATGTAACTTAAGCCTCAACCCTCTGAATGGTTAAATCTGGTCTATAGCATTTCCAGTCTCTGCTTAAGAACCTTCTGGAGACAGGGCTATCATGAAGGAGTGGTTAGGGACAAAAAATTTTTGGATGATTTTTTATATTAGGAAGTACTTCTTTTTAATGAAGCAAATCTATCTCACTATAGATTTGACTTGGTGACTTTTGGCAAACAGTGTATTCACTCTATGTGGAGCCACACAGAGTGAATCCACATGTCTGATATTTGAAGATTGCTTTCATGCTTCTCCTTAGTGTTTTTTTCATACTCTGGGCCAGTATTTCTGGTTCTCTCACCCAGCTTTATTAGGCTTGGCATTGAATTCCTGCCATCACTCTCTTCTAAGTTTGTCTGGCAACTCTCTTGGAATTAAATTTTAATATTACTAAACATTAAACGATGATGATTTGTGTTTTGTTGTTTCCAGAGTATATTTTTGTTTCATCTATAACTTCTAGTATTGGTTGGTCATAAATTTTCTTCTTAGAACTGTGACTATGTAGAAAATGGTTATTTTTGGTCAAATCCCATCTGTGACTATGTAGATAATAGTTATATTTTGTCAAATCCCATCAGTAATTTAATCCTAGAATAAAAATAACTGTACGTAGTATTTCAAAAATTATTTATTTATAATGAGCGAAAATATTGAAAATGTCTTACTTTTATTTTTTGAGTACATTAATCATCCTTTTCATATATTAAGCTCATAATTTATGCCTTAGAGTATGCTGAACACTTTATACATGATTATCTTATTTAAGCCTCATGGACATCTTACCAGCAAAGTATTATCCCCATTTAAAGTTTCGGTAACTGAGGCTTGGAGAAGTGAAATAATTTGTCCATCACAGAGCTTTTAGTAGATGCTCATTACCACTGTATTATAATGTTTGAACTCTGTTTCCGTTAACGCTTTTTGTTGTGTTGCCTTTACTGATAATTGTGTTCAACATTCTCATTAAGTTAGCAGTGTTCCTTTTTTTATTTATGATAAAAATTGTTAAAGTGCTTAAATTTTTGTTGTAGATTTTATTTTTTCATGGAACTTATCAGAAATAATAAAAGAAGGTTAAAGTGCTTAAATTTTTGTTGTAGATTTTATTTTTTCATGGAACTTATCAGAAATAATAAGTTTCTGATAGCTCTATTTCATTTAAATTTGAGAGAATAAGAATAGGGAACAATATTTCAAGGAAGTTAAAGTATCTTCAGTGTGATTTTTCAAAATTGTTTAGTGTCAGAGGTGCCCCAGGACCACCCCCAGGTTTGATGTTTCACTAGAAGGACATACAGGACCTAGCATATAGTTGTACTCATGACTAAATTTATTACAGCAAAAGAATACAAAGCAAAATCAGCAAGGAAAAAGACACCCGGGACCAAGTCTAAAGGAAACATGGCTCAGAAACGTGGCTCAAGTTTCCAAGAGTCCTTTCCCAGTGGAGTCACACAGGACGTGCTTAATTCCTCCAGCAACGGGTTGTGGCAAAACATGCAGTGTTGTCTAACAGAGAAGCTCATTAGAGACTAAGTACCCAAAGCTTGTTACATAGGCATCCAGTGCCCAGTTCATACTGAAAGTCAGAACTCTCAGAAGGAAAGCAGGTGTTCAGAATAAACCATATTGTTTATACAAACAGTTTAGGCACAATAAGCCACTCTTATCACTGAGAGAAAGTTTTATATCACTGTAGGAAACAGTTTACCAACCAAGTTCCCACATGCCAGTCAAGGACCAACCTTGCAATCAGGTGTTTCTAAGGATAGGCAGTCTCAGGCCTGCTTCATTAGGTATCTGAGATTCAAGAAGCATTGCGGAAAATAGGTACTTTTGTTCATTTGATAATAGAGTGGATATGATAGAATTTGAAGTTTCTTGTCATTGAAATAATTTCTACTTAAACAATATAATTAAGGGTATTTATTTTACTGAAATCATTAATATAGTACCCTATCTTTTATCAGTCTATTCTAGCTGTTGATTTCAGTTATTTAAGGAATTAAGTTTCTGGCAAGGAGTTATTTAAGCAACCAGTACTGAAAAGTTATATAGTAGGAAGTATTATTTTGTTGTTGTTGTTATTATTATTATTATCATTATTATCATTATACTTCACTTGAGAGAAATAACCACTGCTGTAGAATTATATCATTCCAAAGTGTATATTTCATAATTTGGCTTCCTCAAATTATGTTTTAAATGATGTACTATATATAATTATAAATGACAAAAGGCTTGGTAAAATGTTCTTATGATCTTCTAAACCAAACTGGAATCAGCACAGATAAGGTCTCCTGTTAAGCAAATAACTCTGGCTGAGAGAAGATAATGGTAGTTTTATATCATTTTCCCTGTATTATGAACACAGAACACTGGACATTCTGTGAGGTGGGGGATGTTATCTCATTTATCGGTGTGTGGCAAGTGCATAGCACAACATCTGACATATATAGTAGGTGCTTAAATATTTACTGAATGAGTGAAAGAGTGAGTATGCAAGTGAAAAGAGTAACTGGTGAGGTGTCAGGAAAACTTAGCTCATAAAATGCCAGAAGAATGTGGGAGAGGGGAAGCATTCTATGCCATTTCATAAAGATTATCAGGGATTCTCCAATAATTTATTGTTTTAATCTTGATTACTCTTCTGAAATGATGAGACAAAGAGGAATAGGGAAAAGAAATTAGCTGATCATTTAAGGGATTGGCTGTATAAGTTTTTCAAGTAGCCTAATATCCTATGGTAAATCTTTCTATTTAAAGATTGTTTCCAAATTACAAAGCAGATGCGATCTGGTTCCCTTCCTTTCCTTTCCTTTTCTTGTTTTCTGTTTTAAAGAGAGGCAATCTCTCAATCATGATTTTAAAATTTTTCTATTTTTTTTAAGAAAAATATTAATTTTTTTGTTTTCTTCAAAGATTTAATAGATTTCAAAAAGAAAGGATTATTGCTAGGTTAAATTGCTACCACTTGGGCCGGCCCGGTGGCGCACTGGAGAGTGCATGGCGCTCCCGCCGAGGGTTCGGATCCCATGTGGAGACCGGTTCCCGCTCACTGGCTGAGATTGGTGCGGCCGCAACACTGAGGGTTGCGATCCCATTGCCGGTCCTCGGTACGGGCGCGACACCGAGGGTTGCGATCCCGTTACCGGTCAGTAAAAAAGACAAAAAAGGAAGAAAAAAAAAAATTGCTACCACTTCACCAAAAATATTTCCTTATTTCCTTTATAGTAATGCTGAGGAGCCTTCTCAGCAATGGGCTTCATCAGTAGCTTCAGCACGGAGCATGCCGGAGAGCCTGGAAAGCCCAGGCTCCAGCAGACCAGGCGTGGCTGGCCTTACAACTGCGGCCGCCTTCAAGCCTCCAGGATCCACGAGTGTTATCAAGTCACCAAGCTGGCAACGGCCAAACCAAGCAGGTATTCCAAAGAAATCTCTTGCTTCTTACTTTTCTTAAGTGAGGGTAATTATGAAAATGTGTTCTGAGATATATGATAGGATTCACTAATGAAACCCGTTCTCAACTATCTAAGATTTAGAAAGGTCTGTAAAAAGTAGATATACCTATTTGAGTCTCATAAGCATTCTCTGTGCATGTTTGATACATTCACCATTTGCTATTCATAATTGTAGAATTGAGCATTTCCTTGTTCCCCAGATTACTCAGTATGCTTGTGTTGAATTATAAATTTGGAATTTCATAACTAACTATATTGTTAGGTTATCCTTGGAAATGCATCATTTTAGTTTTGATGATATGTGCAAATAGCAACAACAGAAGCATCTATTGCTATCAAACAACTATTGAAGAAAGGATTTTTTCTTGTTCTCTGAAGATTTATGAGGCAGAAGGGGAAGAAGGACACAGTATTAGAAAGAGGACATTTGAATGGTACGATGAAACAACTTGAGCTGAGTCTAGAAACCTGAGTTCTCATTCACTTCCACAGATAAATTACTTTATTAAATAAAGTCATTTAACCTCTTTGACTTTCAGTTTTCTGATCTGCAAAATGAAGGGAGACTGAATCATTTCCTGTTTCTCCCAGCATGAACAAGGTTATGATTATATAATGAAAGTACTTCTTTTAACAGAAGACGGGACTATACTTAAGTGTTTCCAATCTAAAGCTCAGCCTTCATCTCTTCTTACTCTTCATACTCTCCCTGGATGACCTCTCATCCAAGTTCCTTTTACTACCTAGCCATTGATAATTTACAGTCCTCTCTCTCCTGGACTTCATATCCTCAAACCCATTAACCTATTTGCTGTATCTTGGTGGCACAAGTGCAGCATGTCTGAAAATATCATTCCCTTTTGGTGGGAATGGCACATCTGCTCACCAAAGCTAGAATGTACACTTTAGATCCTTCGCCCCACCATTCTCACAGTAGCTAACACATAATGATTCTACCTCTTAGTATTTCTCAAATGTCTTTTCTCCTGTCTGTCCTCAGAGCCACTGCCTTGGTTCAGGCCTTCGTCATTGCAACTAATTTAATAAGGAATCCATATTTCTTGTATTTTCCACAGTGTTAAATATGTTAGATACTAAATAAATTCCAGTATTATAAATAAATTATGTTTAGAAAAGAACTAATTATTTATACGATTTATTTTGTAGTGGCATTTGTTACATGTTGCTAATTTTGTAAAATAAACTAGAATTATTTATGTTGTGGGAGAAAGAGTATATGTCATTGCATATAATCTAGACTATTTTATACTTTTAAAAGCTTAAAATATTCAGGCTAATATTAGCCTCTGAAATTTCTGGACTATTAATTGACTTAGCAAGACCTATTCTCTTTGGGGGAAAATGCTGACAAGGCTCAGCCATATACATTTGAATTGTTTCCATTTACTTAAAGCTTGTGTATGACAATGGAGATTTGCTGTAATTATTTTGTATGTACATTTGAATACAGAAAGTAACTTTTAGAAAAATCCCTTGGTATGGTCATTGGAAGCTAACAGGAGAGTGTTTTGTAAAATAAGGAGGGAAAGATTAAATTTCTGAGGGAGAAACTGAAGGGAGGGCACAAAGTATATATACAGTGGAGGGCAGAAAGTGTATATACTGCCTTTGGAAGTTCAGAAATTTATGGTCAAAATATATTGGAAGCTAACAGGAGAGTGTTTTGTAAAATAAGGAGGGAAAGATTAAATTTCTGAGGGAAAAACTGAAGGGAGGGCACAAAGTATATATACAGTGGAGGGCAGAAAGTGTATATACTGCCTTTGGAAGTTCAGAAATTTATGGTCAAAATACTGCTCTGCCTCTTAAAAGTGGAAAGAAAATATTCTAATTCATGTGAACTCCTAGAGAATACAGTACAGCAAGATTACCACAAGAGGGCGATGGAATACTTTCTTCTCTGAGTCTAACTAAGCAAAGCAGGCAAATAACAGCAACTATAATCATGATTTACATGGTTAGTATTTAAAACATTATGCTTCTTCCCCAGAAAATGTATGTGAATTTAATATGATCAAAACTATAACAGTATGACATTTTGTAACATTATATAATAATATTATAAAAAGAAAATGTTTTCCCTTGTGAAGACATAATTGAAATTACATCAATCTTTAGCTCAAATCAGAAAATATTTGCTGAGTTCCTGCTGTTTATCTCGCTCTACGTGTTATAAACTGACATTTAATAAGTTATTTTGTTATGTAAAAGTTACTTATTTTATACTATTTTGTAAAATTATAAAATAAATGCAAAATTCCCAACCACTGAAATTCTTTTATTCTGCCCTAATGCAATACCATATTTAAAACAACAACAATAATAACAACAAAAATCTCAAAATCTATTCTTAGTCTTGGTAGTTTCAAGCACTTCCTAATGCAAATGAAAAACTTCTTTGATTTGGATGATAGCTGTGTCATTATAGGTTCTTGTGTACTTACAACTCACCTGTGAAAACAACAGTGCCAACCAAAGGGCTATAGAAGCTGGAAAGCTGAGTTCTTGGGCTTGTATGGATAAGAAAAAGCATTAAAGCAGGTGGATTGTGTAGATTTTGCTGCTCTCACACGGAAAGCTTCAGGGGTCTTTCCCAATAATACATAGCTGTGCTCTAGCATTGGCAAAAAAAGGAAAACAATAGATGTGATTCCTTTCTGCCACACACACAGATCATGGAAGAGAGAATATTACCAGTGATATCATTTTAAAATAATTCCTAGAGTAGGGAGGGAGGGGATCAAAATCACTAATTTGCAGTCCATGACCCACGTAGATGATCCCAAAATCAGTTTAGTGGATTATAGTCAGTCAGTTTAGTGGATTGTAGCCAGCATTTTAAAAAATGAACTAGAATGGTGTAGAAAATATCAGAATATTAGAACATATTAAGTATTTTAACATATAGGTATCATATTTTAAAAATATGGTTTTAGTTTATACACATATATATACTTACATTTAAGTAATTGTGTGTATACATGCATGCAAGCAAACATATTTTGGATCAGAAGATAAAGTATATTTCCTACTATGTTTTACAGTTTAAAAAAAAGTTTGAAAGTCACTAATTTAAAGTATTTTAGTAACTTTTGCTTTTCATCCAAATTTTATTTTATTTTGTCAATATACAATGTGGTTGATTATTGTGGCCCATTACCAAAACCTCACTCCTCCCTCTCCCCCCTCACTCCCAACAGTGTCCTTTCTGTTCATTTGTCATGTCAATTTCAAGAAATAGTAATTGTGTCTTCTTCCCCCCGCCCCCCCGTTTTTTTGTGTATTTATTTATTTATTTTTAGCTCCCACCAGTAAGTGAAAACATGTGATATCTCTCTTTCTGTGTCTGACTCGTTTCACTTAATATAATTCTCTCTAGGTCTATCCATGTTGTTGCAAATGGCAGTATTTCATTCTTTTTTATAGCAGAGTAGTATTCCATTCTGTAGACATACCACATTTTCCGTATCCACGCATCTGATGATTAACATTTGGGCTGGTTCCAACTCTTAGTGATTGTAAATAATGCTGCAATGATCATTGGAGAACAGGTATACCTTTGACTTGATGATTTCCATTCCTCTGGGTGTATTCTCAGCAGTGGAATAGCTGGGTATATGGTAAGATCTACCTGCAGTTGTTTGTGGAAACTCCATACCATTTTCCATAAAGGCTGCACCATTTTTCAGTCCAACAGTGTAGGAGTGTCCCTTTTTCTCTGCATCCTCACCGACATTTATCATTCTCAGTCTTTTGGATATTAGCCATCCTAACTGGAGTGAGATGGTATCTCAAAATGGTTTTGATTTGCATTTCCCGAATGCTGAGTGATGTTGACCATTTTTTCATATGTCTGTTGGCCATTCATATATCTTCCTTTGTGAAATGCCTATTCAGGTCCTTTGCCCATTTTTTAATTGGGTTACTTGTTTTTTCACTGCTAAGTTGTTTGAGTTCCTTGTATATTCTGGGTATTAATCCTTTTGTCAGATGTATATTTTGCAAATATTTTCTCCCACTCTGTTGGTTGT
>NW_007727701.1:23291-24232 GCF_000696425.1 Galeopterus variegatus | reverse complement strand
ATCCTCTCTAATTTCTCTCAGCAGTGGTTTGTAGTTCTCATTATAGAGATTTTTCACATCCTTGGTTAACTCAATTCCTAAGTATTTTATTTTTGGGGTGGCTATTGTAAATGGGCAAGCTCTCTTGATTTCTCTTTCTGCATGTTTACTATTGGAGAATAGAAATGCTACTGATTTTTGTGTGTTGATTTTGTGTCCTGCTGCTTTGCTGAAATCATTTATCAACTCCAAGAGTTTTTTTGTAGAGGCTTTAGGCTCTTCGATGTATAGGATTATGCCATCTGCAAACAGGGACACTTTGACTTCATCTTTTCCAATCTAGATGCCCTTTATTTCCTTCTCTTCTGTGATTGCTCTGGCTAGTACTTCCTACACTATGTTGAGTAGGAGTGGTGAGAGTGGGCATCCTTGTCTAGTTCTTGTTCTTAAAAGAACAAGAACTATGAATGTTCCCCATTCAGGATGATATTGGCAGTGGGTTTTTCATATATGGCTTTAATTATGTTGAGATACTTTCCGTCTATACCTAACTTATAGAGGATCTTTGTCATGAATGAATGTTGAATTTTATCAAATGCTTTTTCAGCATCTATAGAGATGATCATATGGTCCTAGTGTTTAATTTTATTGATATGGTGTATCACATTTATTGATTTCCATATGTTGAACCAACCTTGCATCCCTGCGATGAATCCCACTTGATCGTGGTGTATAATTTTATGTATGTGTTGTTGTATTCTGTTAACTAGTATTTTATTGAGTATTTTTGCATCTATATTCATCAAGGATATTGGCCTGTAGTTTTCTTTTTTAGTTGTATCTTTACCTGGTTTTGGTATATCAGGATGATGTTTGCCTCATAGAATGAGTTTGGGAGATATGCCTCTGTTTCAATCTTTTGGAATAGTTTGTAAAGAATCGGTGTCAATTCCTCTTTGAAT
>NW_007727701.1:20482-22956 GCF_000696425.1 Galeopterus variegatus | reverse complement strand
GAAATTTATCCATTTCCTCCAGATTTTCAAACTTGTTGGCATATAGTTGTTTATAGTAGTCCCAAATGATTCCTTGTATTTAAGAGGTATCAGTTGTAATATCACCTTTTTCATTTCTAATTTTTGTTATTTGGGTATTCTCTCTTCTTTTTTTAGTTAGCCATGCTAATGGTTTGTCAATTTTATTTATCTTTTCAAAAACCAACTTTATGATTTCTTGATCTTTTGTATTGTTTTTTTTGGGGGGTTTCGATTTCATTAAATTCTGCTCTGATCTTAATGATTTCTTTCCATCTGCTATCTTTGGGACACACCTGAAAAGATTGCTTTACCAGGTTTCTCAGCGTTCCTTCATCTAACCAAGTTGACATCTAGAATTAACCTTCACATATATACACATAGAAATAACTATCAAAAAATATACCAAGCTGTTAAGAGTAATTATCTTTGGGAGTTAGATGGATGGGTGATCTTTTAAAAATTTCTGTATATAGTTCTTTATATTCCAAATTTCAACAGTAATTAAATATTACTTTTCCAATGAGAAATATACATACATGGCTCTGAAATTAATTGTACCATGCTATTTGGAATTTTTGCCCTCCTGATTCATACCTATTACATTTTATTGAAACAAGGTGTTGATAGCTGTTTTCTACTCTGTAGCCTGTGAGAGCCAATGGCCACATCTGAGAAGACCCATTTACATGAATTCATCCAACAGTTTATAAAAGTTTATGTATGGTAAAAGGCCAGCCAGTACTGTGGGTGGGCTGTATGGGGAGATATTCTAGCACTGGGAGACTAAGCTACATAAAACTTTACTCTAAAAATTAAATCAAGAAAATAAATATCTACTGTGAACAAGAAGACTCTCCCCGTTCTACTTTAGCTACCTGAAGCCATTAATGTACCCAAAGAAAGAATGTCAATGCCTGACAGTGGCCAGATTACAAAGGCAGGGTGAGGGGCAGATTAGCATGTTTCCCTTCATCATCCAGTAAAAGATGTGTGGTTAGCAGGGAGATCCTCTATCCTTTAAGGAAGGAAGTTTCAGTAGGTGTCATCTTGGCCCAAATAAAATACCTCTTTGAATTATTCTCTTGCAATTTATCCAATTCCACCCTTATCAAGCAACCCTCCAGTTATTAATTTCACCTCATGCGTACCTTGACACTAGGAAAAAATTGTTCTACAAGTGGGAGAATAATAAAATCATTCGTTTTAGGAAATTAACTTAAGAAATGGACTGTAACATTTATCTACTAATCTATATACATATATCTTAAAATTTGGTTAGTACAGGCTTTTTATAGTCTAACAATCTCAGGGAAACTGATGAAGCACAATTTTTGGTGCTGACTTTAACACTTATTGAGCACCCACTGCATGCTCACGAAATGTACAAGTGCTGAAGAAAAATGGTCACAGAAAAAGTTTTGGTGACAAGAGGAAATGTTTCATTGCAGCTATATCAAAATAACATATTGTATTAGTCAGGGCTCTCCAGAGAGACAGAATCAATAGGATATGTTATAACTATATGAGAGGGATTTATTAGGAGAATTAGCTCACACGGCTATGAAGAAAAGTCCCACGACAGGCTGTCTATAAACTGGATGCCGGGAGCGTGGCTCAGTCCAAGTCCAAAGGCCTCAGAACCAGAGAAGCTGATGGTGTCCTTATGGGTCTCTTGAAGGCAGCATATAGTTGGGTCCTCCTTTTTAATCCAGTCAGCCAGTCTATGTCTTTTGATTGGGGAATTTAAGCCTTTTACATTAAGAGCTGTTATTGAAAAGTGTTGATCTAATAGTAACTCTTTATTCATTTTTGTTTGGATGTCTTAAGTGTCTTTTGTTCCTTTCTTTCTGATTTACTGTTTGTTTTCTGTATTTGTTGGTTCCTTGGGTTGTAGATAGGTTTTTTTTGTTTTGTTTTCTCTTCATGGATGCCATTTTTATTATACTAGTGGGTTTTGATTTTTCTTGGGTTTTTATGGTAGTGGTAGTTGTTTTTCAGGTACCAAACCCAGTACTCCCTTGAGTAGTTCTTGTAATGGTGGTTGTGTGGTAGTGAACTCCCGAAGTTTTTGTTTGTCTGAAGAAAATACTATTTGCCCTTCATTTCGGAAGGATAGCCTTGTGGGGTAGAATATTCTTGGTTGGCAATCTCTGTCTTTTAGTATTTTGAATATATCATCCCATTCCTTTCTGGCTTTTAGGGTTTGTGATGAAAAGTCTGATTGGAGCTTCCTTACAGGTGATTTGACGCTTCTCTCTTGCAGCTTTTAAGATTCTCTCTTTGTCTTTGAGTTTTGCCAATTTGACTATAACACATCTTGGAGAAGACCTTTTTGGGTTGAATGTGATTGGGGATCTTTGAGCTTCCTGAATCTGAAGATCTGTGTCTTTTTTTATACCTGGGAAGTTTTCTGCCACTATTTTGTTGAATATGTTTTCAATGCAATCTCCTTT
>NW_007727701.1:17234-18910 GCF_000696425.1 Galeopterus variegatus | reverse complement strand
GGGGTTGCCAATTTGGTATGGCTACCTCAGTGTCTGCTCAGTTGGCCATTAGTGCCTTGTGAGTGTGGTTGCCTCGGGTCTTGGGCCTCTCTGTGGAGCCGCCTCTCTGGTCAGCATGCACTTGGCCGGGCTGGGGATGGAGTCAGGTGGTAGTGGTGAGGCCTACCTGCTGGGTTGCGCACCGGCACCACAGGGCATGTGGTCTCTGCGGAGCTTCTGCCTCTCCTGCTGGATGTCTCCATGGCTATGAAGAAAAGCCCCACGATAGGCCATCTATAAACTGGATGCTGGTAGCGTGGCTCAGTCCAAGTCCAAAGGCCTCAGAACCAGAGAAGCTGATGGTTTCCTTAGTGTAAGTTCTGGAACCCAAAAGCTGAAGAGTCTCAAGCTGTGATGTCCACGGACAGGAGAGAAAAGTGTATCCCAGCTCCAGCAGATCAAGAGCTTAGTCACATTTTTATCTATTGGGTGACAACTAATGCAGTTTTGAAACGATGGGGGGAAAACTGCATTGAAAGGGCTGATGGAAATTTTAAGATCTGCTAGTGTATTCTGAGCCTGTCATGGGTTTCTATTACTTCCACTGAAGTTCTGACTTCAAATCTTAGATCATTTCACTTGTGGTATTATATAGCCACTGTTACCAAGAAATCTTTCAAGAACACAGTAATGCTATACCAGGTGATAAATATAGGAACTAGATGTGTATGTAACAGCATTGTAGTTTAGATTGGATCATCTTTTTCTCAGGCATATAGTTTAACATACACCACCACATGCCTACAGAAGCTTGCCAGTGACTGACAAAGAGCTAAATATTTTAGGAAGCAAAATNCACATGCCTACAGAAGCTTGCCAGTGACTGACAAAGAGCTAAATATTTTAGGAAGCAAAATATTCAGAAGTTCATAGTCTAAATGAAAGTATTGAGATACAGAAGAAGTAAGATTCTAAAACTGAGTTTTATGTATCTAGCAATACTATTTCCTACTTGACCTGTGTCTTTTGGTAATACTTTCATGATTAAAATGCAGTAGTACCTTTAGAAACATTGACTTGAATCTAGAAAAATATATATATAAAAGTTGAGTTTTTTTAATGAATCAGGAATTTATACTTTTTAAAACTTAATTCCAGTTTACTATAATTGTATATCTAGTAGGTTATTTTGTGCTCAAATCATTCATATTGTATACAATTAATAAGTGGTTAGATGGGAACATAACAATATGTTCCTGTGTTTATATAGGTGACCTAATCTTCTGTATAGTATTTTTCCTGGATTCTGTTTAAGTTATGGATGCTGGATTCGGTAAATTTAGTTCATTAGATGCAAATATATGTTTTAAATATTACTAATTTACTAAATATAATCAAGTGTTTTTCACAAATCCAGTCTTAAAGTCATGAAGAGCCTTTATATGTTGGAACACATCAGTTTTTTAAATTTTAGTTTAATCATATATGAAATGAGAATTATTAATTCATTAGAATATAAGGTAGAGGGCCGACCCGGTGGCGCACTGCGCTAGTGCGCCGCTTGGGAAGCGTGGAGGCGCTCCCGCCGAGGGTTCGGATCCCACATACAGACCGGTTCCCGCTCACTGGCTGAGCGAGGCGTGGGGGCAGCACCAAGGGTTGCGATCCCGTTGCCGGTCCCGGTCCGGTACGGGGGC
>NW_007727701.1:14498-16868 GCF_000696425.1 Galeopterus variegatus | reverse complement strand
CGGGGGCGACACTGAGGGTTGCGATCCGTTGCCGGACACGGAAAAAGACAAAAAAAAAAAAAAAAAAAGAATATAAGGTAGATCAGGTCACTTTGTAGAACACAGTTTTCTGACTAGTGGTTGCCCTGAAGAATAGGAATGCCTGCTCTGTGAGGTACGAATTTTAGAAGGTTAGTATTTTTGTGAGTCTCCAGCTTCTTTATCTATTAAAATAAGGATCTATAAATAGTCCCCTATAATATCGTAAAGATCAAATGATATAATATATATCACAGTGCCTGATATATAGAAGATGCCCAAAGAAAGGTTCCTTTTTGTGATAGCATTAATAACTTTACCACCTAACAAAACAGTTCTTATGTGACCTCCCTGCTTGAAAATGTTTTGGGCTCTCTGCTGCTGACAGGTAAAATGTTTGGCTTTTGGTCCCCTTACAACCTTGTGCCAACCTCATTTTGTAATACTATTCCCCATGTTCTCTAGTCCAGTCAGACTAAAGTTCACAAGTTCATACCATTCCTTGGGCACACACCTCTGTGCTTTGTACAAGCTGTTCCTTTTATTGGAAATGCTTTTCCATTCTGTCTACCCCTGGACAAGCTTCTGTTTACCCTTTGAGACCAGCTGTCACCTCCTTTGTGAAGCTTTCTTGAGTCCTATAGTGCTCCTACAAAATTCTCTAGGCTCTTACAAAATTTTGACGTCTTTATTATAGAATTCATCTTGTTCATTTTAATTGTTTACCTATGTCTCTTTTACAACTGTTTTTAGTTCCCCTTAAAAACAGGCTCCAAGTCTTACTAATCTTTGTTTTACAGCACCTAAACAATACCTGGCACAGTTTATAGACGAACAGTAAATGGCAAGAAGTGAATAAGCAAGTGGGTGGATAGGTCACTTTGTCTTATTTTGGATATCATCTTTATGTGATTTGAAGATACACAGTTCATTTGCCAAGATACTGTTCTATCTTCCTACCAGCCTTGAAATTCCTACAACAGTCATTGAACAAAGGTGGAAGCACTGTCTGCCAAATGCTACTATTAAAATAAATGTATTGCTTAAGGAGAAGAGGATTCCAGTCTCCTTGAAGAATTAAACTCCCATAAGAATTGATGGTTGTGAACATAAGCAGTACTACAACTAGTATTATAGTATTTATTTTCAGAAAAAATAAGAATAGTTCTGAAACCCTATGGTAGGAATTTTTTCTCAAAAAAACGTGATAATTTTTTTTTGGAACCAAGCAGTGGAATGCAGAAGGAATATTAGGGATGTGGGGTCACCCATTTTGTTGCTGTGGCCAGATTAACTTGGATGCAAAGCACCAGTTTATAACATAGAAATCAGCAAAAAAAGTTGCAAAGAAGAATTAAATCAGATTACAAGGCCCTGATCAGAAGGCATGGAGGTCTGGATCAGCAGAAAGGGGAAAAAGAGACCTGGATAAAGTTGCAAGGATACAGTCTTGAGGTGGAATATGTGTTTGTTTATAGTGAAGTCCTGTTTTATGTAGGAATGAAATTTTAATGTTTGCGCCTAAAGCAAAATCACATCTAGTCAATGACCCTTGAACATTTTTAAGAGGATAAATTGGAGAGAGAATAGCATATGCAAAAACTCTGGGAGAATGTGTCTTCTCGAAGGAAGGGCAAATAGTTCCATATGTTCAGGACTCTATTGGCCAGAGAGAAAACTGGATGGATTAAAGGGGCTTTGAATGTAAGAGAAGGTGGACTTGATGCTGAAAGGAAACTATTAAAAGATTTGTAAGTTGGAAGTGGCAAAATCATATTTGCGTTATTAAAAGATCATTATAGCATTAATGTGCTTAAAAGATCATTATAACTTCAGTGTGAAGATTAAGATTGGAGTCCTGGAAACTGTTTAAGAAGTTGTTCAGGTAATCTAGTCTAGAGATGGTGATACAGTAATGAATACTACCTGTAGCAGAAGCAATGGGAATGGAGAGAATTCCACGGGCAAGAGAACTTCAAGGTACTTACACATTAACCTGACTCAGATACAAGTTTTAACCATTCCTCTCCCAGGGAGCTTGATTCCCTATAGAGTACTTATGTATCCTCTGTTAAAACAGACAGAGAGTTGTATTCTGCTTGGAGAAACTATACTTGATTCTGAGAAAGCCAGGCCATTGCACAGAAAATTGGTTGAATATATCTTTAGGGTTTTTATATATCAAGTCATAAAATATAAATCTCAATTGATTGCATTTTGTACTGTACTTGAGAAATAAGTTAACTTTTATAACATAATTATTTATGCAGCTCTTCCTCAGATGAGTGCATTTATTTCCCCTAAATAAACATTTTCTTTTTTTTTTTTTTTTTTTTTTTTTTTTTTTTTTTT
>NW_007727701.1:10704-13498 GCF_000696425.1 Galeopterus variegatus | reverse complement strand
TTTTTTGTCTTTTGTCTTTTTTCCGTGTCCGGCAATGGATCGCAACCCTCAGTGTTGCCCCCGGACCGGGGACCGGCAACGGGATCGCAACCCTCGGCGTTGCTCCCGTGCCTCGCTCAGCCAGTGAGCGGAAACCGGTCTGTATGTGGGATCCGAACCCTCGGGCGGGAGCGCCGCCGCGCTTCCCAAGCGGCGCATCATCCAGTGCGCCACCGGGCCGGCCCTAAATAAACATTTTCTAAATGTTGACTTTCTTTCAGCTGTTTACAGTTGCATATATGAGATTGGTAGCCTTGGCATGATCCCCCTTTGCATTGTTTGCTTGTGCAGGAAGCACTTGTATTAGATGTTTTCATGGAAATAGGCATTATGAGATAGAATTTTTTCCTGAGGCAAAAGAAGAGAAATTCTATCAAGCTATTGATCAAAAAGTAAAAAATTCATGTTATTATTTGTATGTAGTTCAGAAAGCTTCAGTCCATAGGCTTTTAAAAAGTTTTTCATTAATTACAGGTTTTTTTCTTCTTTCTCACTTTCAAAATTTGTTGATTTTTTTACATCTGTAATAATCAATAAATGTAATAACATAATATATGTTTAATAAGTAAGTTATAATTTCTTCCTCAAACATTGAGTTATACAACATTAGCTAATATCTAATCATCATTTTCTTTAGATACTAGAGCCATTTCATTTCGTAGAGCCTTTCCAAATAAAAAAACTTCGCTGTTTTTAGTAGCAGTTCCTATAGCATGTTACAATGCCCCCATCATGCTTTCTTTAATTGTATGCTGTAGAGCTAGGGCTGGATCTGGAGCTCACAGACCCCTCAAGCCCATTCACAAACTCTTTACACACAGTTCTATGAGCTAGGTAACTGGAAAAATGGTCCTTGGAGCCTTGGTTGAGGTAGGAATAGTCTTTATTCAGCACACACATGTCTAAGAGCTAAGCAGTCCAAAGAAAAACTCAGAAACTCAACTGCTACTGGCAAAGTCCAAAGAAAAACTGAGCAGCTGCTAGCAGAGTAAACATGCTCTATTTTTAGATGCAAGCTTTACCTGCCAGCTTCTGCTTCAGAAACTGAAGAAAATACAATAGCAACAAAACTAAAAAGGTACATTGGTGTTCATGAGCACTAACTCTACCCACACGTAGTTTGTTTACAAAGAATGTGCTGCATGACCCCAACCGGACCTGAATCAAGGGGGCCTGACTAAACTATTCTATTTTCCCCACAATTCACCCCTTCAGGGTCCCTCTCCGTACAACCTACGTGTTCAAAATCTTCCGCAATGTTCCCTTAGCAAGGATAAATGACCCTTACATTTATATAACCTATTGTCTGTTCGATATGTCTTAAGGCTTGTCCTGTAGTTCTGTCCTTTAGCCACACATGTCCGGTTAGTAGTCATCGTTGGTGTGATTTTCCATGGGAATCTTATAGTCATACTGATGGGAAGTTCAATGCATATTCAGGAGGTGATCACACCAACATATGTATGTACCCCGTAGACTCTGGTGCAGTGCCTGCAGCCAGAACACTATGGGTGAAAAGACAGAAGGGTTATTGGTACCAACAGGGGAAGTTCTCACCCCTCTGGTAAGATACATGCCAGTTTGCCATCCTGAGAAAGGACGGTTGCAGGAATAGGTATCTTACCTGGTTTATTGTAACATACTTTATCTGCTAACATTGTGGGATCTATAGGTTCTACATGTAACAGTATAGGGGAACTCATTGGACATTATGATAATACAAATGTGCCCTTTAGAATAGAGCGCTTATCTGTTCCAGGCCATGTTACCTTTACTCAATGAGGCCAGGTAGTTCTCACCCAAGGTGAAACTGGCAAGCCTTCCTCTAATCCTTTTCCCCAAGGCCTTATTAGACCAACTCAGCATATATGGGGGGGAGGCTTTTATTCTCCAAGGCCATTTCCGTTGTACTGTCTGTCTCTGTTGCAAACAGGTTGGGGCCGGTAAGAGAATATTTCCATTTTTGCCATATCCTGTCTTTAGTAGTGACTTGTAATTGTATAGGTGCTGCAGCCCTATGCAACAGAGCTTCCACTGGAGAGGGTCTACCCTTGTGGCATCTCTCATTTGAAATCCTGACTGTTGTCCATAACCTTCGTGTCCACCCCTTCAGGGAGGGGGTTGGGCAGATAGCCTTAGTCCCTTTTTTAAAAGACCATTGTACCATTCAGTCATTCCTGCTGCCTGGGGATGATATGGTACATGTAACTTCCACTGAATGGACAACTGGGAGGCCCACCTCTGAACCCAAAGTCCAGTAAAGTGGGTTCCATTATCACTCTCTATGACTACAGGCTGGCCATGCATATCCGTGAGGCTATTCAGTGCTTTCACAGTGCTTACCTGGTCTGGGACCTTACAAGGCAATACAAACAGAAGACCAGTAGCCATATCAACAGCTGTGAAGATGTATCTGAAATTCTCTGACTTTGGCAGTGGTCTGACAAAGTCCACTTGCCATCGAGTCAGGGGCACCCTTCATCGAGTTATTTGCCCATCTGTATGGGGCATCTGCTGACGGTGTGTACTCTCTTGAGCATATACTGTACAAACACGACAGGCATTTACTACATCTTCCCATTTTATAGGCAGGGCCCATCTTTGAGCCACCACGCACATGGTTTTACTGCCAGCATGCTGTATTTGTCAATGTAACCACTGGGCTACATCAACAGCTGGGACTCTCTCTAACCGTCTTACCTTAGCCAAGGCATCGGCTTCATCATTTCCTGGACTGGCTAAGTGGAAGTGTCCT
>NW_007727701.1:8794-10513 GCF_000696425.1 Galeopterus variegatus | reverse complement strand
TTATTTCTTTCTCATGTCTCAGTTCCCATAACTCTTGCCACGTGGCTTGTCCCCACAGGGGTTGGTGGCCTACCATCCACCATTGATATTTCCAAGTAGAGATCCAAAGGGTTAAGCCTTTGTACACAGCCCAGCTGTCAGTACAGATGGCTAATGGTCCAGCCTCATTTTTTATCACCATCCATACTGCTCTCAGTTCAGCCCATTGACTGCTTTGCCCTGTGCCATTTTCATACCACACGGTATCTGTTAAGGGCTGGACAGCAACCACTGTCCACGATGCTGAAGGTCCCATGCTAGAGCCATCTGTATATCATGCTTGCTCTGTGATAGGTCCCTGTCCCTCATGGAAAGGTATAGCCTCCACCTCCGTGGGTAATGGTTGTGTCAAAGTTTCCTCCACAAACTCTACTGAACCTAGCATGGTTTGCAACTCTTTGGGCAGAGGACTCGTTGACACAGTGCTCCTTTGTTCTATATATGCTCCCCATTTGGACAGAGTGGGAGTCTGAGCTATGCCCGTTTTAGGGTTGGTGGCCCATGTGCACAGCCAACCTGTTATGGGGTATGTCGTCCTTACTAGGACTTTGGCAGTTCCTGTGATAGCTTCAGTAGCTATCAAGACAGAATATACAGCTGCTAACTGCTTTTCTATTAGGGTGTAACGCACTTCAGCCCTTCCAGAATTGAGAACAGAATCCTACAGGTGTGCGGAATTGGTCTTTTCTCTGCCACACACCCCATCCTAATCCCTCCTGGGTTATATGTATGTCTAAATCAAAAGGCTTAGTGGGATCAGCCACTTGTAAAGCCTGTACTTGCTGTATTGCCCCTTTTGTAGCCCTGTAAGCTTGTTCTACTTCCTCAGTCCAATCCTAGACGGCTCCTTTCTTTGTCAATGCATACAGTGGGCATGCCAGTTGGGCCATATGGGGTACAAAAGCTCTCCAAAACCCCAGAAGTACCAAATATGTCTGTAGCTAAGCTACAGTTGTGGGTCAAGGGTATGCCTGTATCTTATCTGTAATAGCTTCTGGGATTACCCTTGTTTTACCCGACCAGACCACACCTAGGAATTTGACTGACAGCCCAGGTCCTTGCACCTTGGCTGTGTTCACGGCCCACCCACATTTTTCCAAATGACTTAGCACTGTTGGAGCTGCCTGGGTTAAATCTGTAAGAGAATCAGAGGTTAGTAACATGTCATCAATGTAGTGAAACATTGGAACCATGCTGGGCCTAGTCTGCTTGGCTAGGTCCCCAGCCACTAAACCATGACAAATGGTTGGGATATGCAGATAACTTGGGGCAATACTTGAAAGGTCCACTGTCTCCCTTCCCAGGTGAAGGCAAACTGATCTTGGCTATCAGTCAAGATTGGAATAGAGAAAAAAGCATTTGCAAGGTCCAGTACATAATGATAAGTTCCCAGCTGAGTCATCAGCTAATCCATCAAGTCATGAACCAAAGGCACAGCTTCATGCAGAGGAGGCATTACTTTGTTTAGTTCTCAATAATCTACAGTCATTCTCCGGGTACCCTCAGGCTTTTTCACTAAACATACCAGAGCATTAAATGGGCTATGAGCTGGAAGAATAATGCCAACTTTCTCTAATTCCAATATAGGGGCACTTATCTCTCTGCATGTCCTCCTGGTAGGTGATACTGCTTTACATTAACTACATGTCTTGGCTTGAGTAACACCTGTGGGTCATGTTT
>NW_007727701.1:727-7887 GCF_000696425.1 Galeopterus variegatus | reverse complement strand
GTAACACAGGCTTTACTGTCCGTATTCGCAGCTGAAACTCTCCAACTATTGTTTGCAGGTGCAAACCATAAAGTACCTTCATACCCAAGATGTATTCAGCTACAGGGGATATATATACAGTATATACAGGAGGGGGTAATCTTTCTATGCCCAATGACAAGGACACAGCTTTGACCTCAATAGTATGTCCTCCATAGCCATTTATACGAACTGTGGCCCCTGGAAACTTATCTGGATTGCCATATGTCAGGCTACATTCTGCACCTGTATCCACCAATGCCAAAACACACTGCACATTTGCCCTCGACCAATATATTGCCAATTCAACATGAGGCCTCTGACCTCGCCTGCCCCCAAAAGATGAGCACCTTGGCCTGCTCCCTAATCAAAACTGAACATTTTATCCGCCTCCTCGGGAACAACCAAAAAATCCTTTAAATCCACTGAACATAACTTGCTACCTGTTTCTGGACATTTAGTGAAACGCTGTTCAGGGCACAATTGTTGCCACAAGGCAAACGACTGCATTTGGCTGCCAGTCAATTTTCTTTTTATCAACCCCTACTGCAAGCAAGTCAAGCCACATCTGCTTACAGCTAGTCTTGCTTGGTCCCTTTGGGATAAAATCCTGAACATTTCTTGGGGGTTTGGTCTTAGCCACCTTCTGGACCCCTTTTGCTTGTCTTTTCTCCTCTACTTCACCCAAGCTGGCTGTCATGGTTATTACCTCATGTATGGGATGACCAGTGTATGGGGCCAGTATGGCCATCAGTGACCCAAAGGACGTTGACGGGGCATTTTGCAGCACTATGTCTCTCACACTGCCTGTAAAGTTTTCATCGTCCAGGCCACAAGTGTTCACATTAAACATGGACCGCCACATTCCCAGCTCCCGAATGATTTGGACTGACTCAGCATACGTTTGCCATTTACTAACAATGTTGGGCAGTTCTCCAGCATTTGCCCACACGGTTCGGGCAGCTGCGTTCATTACCTGGCCCTTGTGCATATCTGTGGCTATTCTGTCCCGCTGCCTCAGAGACAGGTGCATGGTAATGGAGGCCAATTTCTCCATCTCCTCACCAGAGCACACCACATTATCCACCCGTAGGTCCCATAACTGCAACAGCCAAGCAGCCAGGGTCTCCCCATGTTTCTACCTGAAATGTCTGCCCACATCAACCAGTTCAACCTGGGTATATGGGACATAGGTGGTGAACTGGGTTACCTGTGGATCACCCACCGATTGTCTGTCTGGTCCCATAGCTGCTCGTGCCTCAATTTCTCATGCACAACAGGTCGTGCCTGGAGACGCCTGGTGTTCTCCAACTCACCACTGGGTTCATCATTGTCCCTGGTGTGAGAGGCTGGAGTGGCCAGTCGCTGCACGTCATCCTCTAGGACATTTATCTGTGTTTCCAATAAGTCTGCTTTTCTCTTCGAATCTTTCAGTCGCTGCACATCATCCTCCAGGACAATTGTCTGTGCTTCCAACAACTCTGTTTTCTTCTTTAGCTCTATATAAGTTTGCAGCATAGTGAGCAGTAGCCAGGCTCCGGTCAGCAGAAAAGTGGCCACTGGGCACCACATGCTGAAAGACAGCCACATTTCTTCCTCATCCCAAGGGGCTCTCCACTGTAGTACCTGGTCTATGCTGCCTTGCATTACAGCAAGCAGCAACCAAATCCTGGTTAACAGGAAAGTGGCCATAGGGCACAGCACATACAAAAGTAGCCACATTTCCTCCTTCTTCCACAGGCTTTTTGGCTCCTGTACCTGCTCAGAATCCTGATGACCATCCCAGTTGTAGAGCTAGGGATGGGTCTGGAGCTAACAGACCCCTTGAGCCCGTCCACAAACCCTTCACATGCAGGTCTATGAGCTAGGAAACTGGAAAAAAGGTCCTTGGAGCCTTGGTTGAGGTAGGAATAGTCTTTATTCAGCACACACATGTCTAAGAGCTAAGCAGTCCAAAGAAAAACTCAGAAACTCAACTGCTACTGGCAAAGTCCAAAGAAAAACTCAGAAACTCAACTGCTACTGGCAAAGTCCAAAGAAAAACTGAGCAACTGCTAGCAGAGTAAAGGTCTATGCTGCCTTGCATTACAGCAAGCAGCAACCAAATCCTGGTTAACAGGAAAGTGGCCATAGGGCACAGCACATACAAAAGTAGCCACATTTCCTCCTTCTTCCACGGGCTTTTTGGCTCCTGTACCTGCTCAGAATCCTGATGACCATCCCAGTTGTAGAGCTAGGGATGGGTCTGGAGCTAACAGACCCCTCGAGCCCGTCCACAAACCCTTCACATGCAGGTCTATGAGCTAGGAAACTGGAAAAAAGGTCCTTGGAGCCTTGGTTGAGGTAGGAATAGTCTTTATTCAGCACACACATGTCTAAGAGCTAAGCAGTCCAAAGAAAAACTCAGAAACTCAACTGCTACTGGCAAAGTCCAAAGAAAAACTGAGCAACTGCTAGCAGAGTAAACATGCTCTATTTTTAGATGCAAGCTTTACCTGCCAGCTTCTGCTTCAGAAACTGAAGAACACACAATAGCAACAAAACTAAAAAGGTACATTGGTGTTCATGAGCACTAACTCTACCCACATGCAATTTGTTTACAAGAATGTGCTGCACGACCCCCAACTGGACCTGAGTTAAGGGGGCCTGACTAAATTATTCTATTTTCCCCCACATATGTACACAGAACTCACAGTTGACCCCTGCTTCCTCTCATGTCTCTTGAGGTTGGCAAAAAATTAGTGGATTTCTTATGATTGTTAAATATGTCCTTGGAAGCAGGCATTCTTCTGAGGACAATAAAGGCATTTAGTTGATATTATGCTGACGTTCAATACACAGTAGTATTTTATCACTTAGTAGTAAACATTCTTAGCCTCTGATACTCCATATTGAACATATATCAATTTCCCTACATTCTTATTAAGTCATCATTCTCAATGAATCAGGTGATATGGATATATGCTTTTTATTAGTAAGTTGCTTTACTCTCTATGACAGTTTTGCTATGTAGTAGAAGCAAGGGCTCAATTATATAATAACATAAAAACTAGTGTTTTTTTCTTAGAATGTAAGTTATTCCATGTTTTGAGGAAGCACGACACAAGTAGCTGTAACATAAAAGTTGTGATCATTTGAAGGTCTTTTAGGAACACAGTAAATTTCTTTTGGTCAAATGAAAAAGGGAAAAGGACACACTTGGTTTTCAGAATGGATATTCAGTTGACATTAACTTCAGTGGCACCCTGTCTTGAGGAGTTCTCACCATCCCCATTTGAGGATTTGGAACTCATGAATATAATGGGCAGCCTAGAAGGAAACAAACAACCTCACTTAACAGTAAAATGGTAGTTATCATTGTTTATTATTAATAATTGTTTTTATAATACTTTTCAGTTTTAAAAATTATCTTTATTCAGTGCACAATAAGATAATGTCATTAAAATTTAAAATTAAAATGGGCTTCATTTTACCAATGAGGTAACAGAGTCTAAGAAATGTCAAAAGAATTATCCATAGTCCTATAGTGAGTTGACCCCAGTTATTTTTACGCTGAATGGTGTATTTTCCTGTGTCACAGATAACATCAGTTAATATATTTAAGGAGGACTGAGTCTGTTAGGGATGTAATAGAAAGGATTCTTGCCTTGCATGGGGAGGATAAACTAAGTGACTAGCAACTGCTAAAATCTGTTTCAAGTAACATTTTCTTTGCATCTAAACTCCATTTTCGAAATTTTACATCTACTAGCTATGATTCTAGTTAATACGACCCTTTATCATACCCTGCCTCTGGTGTGTGCTACATTTTAGCAATAAAAGCTTATTTACTTCATTATGGACAGAGCTTTGGAGGGATCTGGTGTATTCTTTGTTTTATTTTTTTCCCCCCAGGAAGACTCAGATATATTTTTGAGATTTGATTAGATCAAAGACTGAATGATGTGCATCTCAGTTATAAGTGGATATAAATTCTATCTTTTATTTGAGGTCTAAAGTAGATAGCGGTGAGAAAGGAAATTACTGTTTCTACAACCATCCCAAATTTCATTGTAGGCTTTGCGCTGCAGTAATAAGTCTAGATAACTAGATTTGCTTAGTAAGATGGATAGATTTATTGGTTCCATTTTAAAATTTTTATGTGAATAAGTAAACTGCTACCAGTTGCGTGTATTTCATCTCTTCTAATAATGTTTTATTGCCATCTGCTCCCCTGCATTTTGACATCATTAAACTAAACAGTCCACTTGCCATAAAGGCCTAACTGGAGCTGTCCATTGTCAAAACTGGGATGCGAAGCACATAAATATGCTCTATCTCCCTTAGATCAAGTGGATTTTTGTTTAGAATTATAATTCTTAGATAGAAAAAAATAAAAGTAACAACCATTAACTGCCTGCTTTCTTTTCTTCAAAATGTTCTTGTATTGGAATTTATTTCCATGATGGAAGCTTTCCAGTGTTGATGCAAGTGCACATCTGTGAAAGCTCTTCTTTCTCATATTCTTTTCATCCTGAGATTAAAATATTTAACCTTTTATAAATGAAAATATCTAGATTTGTTCATGTATGCTTTTCAGAAAGAATTATTACTTTTTATTAATTGATGCATATGGTTTAATCTAGGGTTGGCAAACTATGGAACTTGGTCACATCTGGCTCACCACCTATTTTTGTAAATAAAGAGTTATTGGAGCACAGCCATGCTCATTTGTTTATATATTGTCTATGGCTTCTTTCACGCTACAATGGCAGGGTTCAATAGTTGCAAAAGAGCCCATAAAGCCCACAAAGCCTGAAAGATTTACTCTCAGGCCCTTTACGGAAAAAAAATTGTTAACTCTGGTTTTAAAACACATGAAAAAACAATTATGCTTGATAGATCTGCACATAGATACAGACTTTATTGGGTACCATGAACACCCTTGGCAGCACTAACTTGACAGCACTGTGATGGCCTATTTCCTTGTCTATTTCACCCTCTACAAGGTAAACTCTTGGGGGCAGGTATCTTACTCTTGGACGTGTCTTTCATACTAGAAGAATATTTAGATTTAAAATATTTTATGTCAAGAGAGAGGTGGCAGATCCATGTGAGGACAAAGAGAGTGCAACAAACACTATTCCTAGAATCCTTTAAAAATATTTCCTGGTCCTTTCTTGCAGTCTGGGGGGATAAGGCACACATCTTGCTGTCAGTGTAGTAACCATTGCACTGCCCAGCTTCTGCTCAGCTGACCAGCTGAACACCTCTAACCCCTCAGGGGTTCTAGCCAGGCCCCTGGAATTCTCATGACTCCTCCTTGCACCCCATCCCCTGCATGCATCCAACCCACTGAGCACTGTGTGCATGGTTTCTGTCTTCTGTCCATCCGTCTGTCTCTCAAGTCCATTCATTTCTTTCCAGTACTACCCACCTGGTTTGCCCATCCCCCAGCCCCCTTATCCCAGCCTCTGATGTTCTCCTGGCCTCTGGACTCACCTCCTCTAAGCCAGTCTTCCTGTAGGAGCAGAATCTGATCCTGCTCCTCCTCTGCTTCCTGTGGCCTCAGGATGGAAAGCACCTCCTTCAACCAGGCATGACTGGGTTCCAGAAATATAAGCCATAGGGCAGAACTCCAAGACTCCTAGAGAGGACTTGAAGCTGGAGAAGCCCCTGCATTGAAGGACTGGACCCACTGCCTCCTCCTCCTGGCAGGTGGCCTGGACAAGGGCACTGCCCTCCTAACAGATGAGTGTGAGGGGACTTCTGCTTCAGCCCTGGGTATTGAGACATCTAGCCTGCAGGCAAAGAAGAAAGTTACCAGAGGAAGTTCCCCCAATGAAACCAAGAAAGAGGAAGATACGGGGTCCACGGAACAAGCAATTCTTTTCATCTATTCTCAACGTTCATCCATAAGATGAGTTATTTGTTGGAAAGGAAGGTACCTTTGAACAGTTGAAGAACCATAGGAGAATGTGGAAACATGGCGGCGGGAAGGAAGTGAGCCGCCTGCACCCCGCGCCGGCAGGATCCCAGAGGCCACCAGCAAGAAGAGGAACTCAGAAAGCCTAATCGTGAGTCAGAATCTCTAGTGTCCTTGCTTGCGCCAGGGGGTAGCTGTTACTACCCAGGTGGATTGCTCTGAAGGATTGCTGAGACCTTGAAGGGGACTCTCAAAATACAAGCACGGAGGTTTGGAGCGCGTGCCATTTTGTGAAATTTACAAAATCCTCCCGGAGAAGAAGCCATGGGAGCGGCCACCACTGGGCACCTGGCCTCACCGCCGCTGCCCTCAGCGCCGGGCAGGGCCACAAAGCCCCGCTGCTGGGGCTCGGGGTCCGGCGACTGCGGTTTTTGCCAGGGAGGGTGCTGTCACCTCCCTGGCCCCAGGCACCACTGGAACTGCGAGCCGGAGAGAGACTGAGCAGGCTGCAGCACGACCAGGAGCCGGGAGCGCCAGGGGCGGCGAGAGGCAGCTGGGGCAGCTCTGGCTGCAGAGGCCACCACAGGAGTGCAACGCGGGAGCGGTGCGAGCGCCCCGCCATCTTCCCGGTAGTCAACTTTGGACTTGCCTGGCACTAGTATCCAACTGAGTAGTCACTGAGGTAGCCATACCAAATTGACAACTCCAGCAACATCTTAGTCAGGCAATAGTGTCAAACCTGTGGACTGTGAAATCCCCTGCCACAATGAATAAACATCAAAGAAAAGACACCAGAAATACAAAAAATCAAGGAAGTACACCACCCAAAGATAATAAATCTCAAGTGCTAGATCCTATAGAACAAAAAGCCCTTGAAATGACTAACAAGGAATTTCAAGTGATAATTCTAAGGAAACTGAATGAGATACAAGAAAACTCAGCTAGACATCATGATGAAACGAGGAAAAGTATACAGGACCTGAAAGAGGAAATGTACAAGGAAATCAATGCCCTGAAAAAAATGTAGCAGAACTTGCCGAACTGAAAAAGCTATTCAGCGAAATAAAAAACACAACGGAGAGTTTAACCGGCAGGCTTGTCGAAGTTGAAGAGAGAACCTCTGAAACTGAAGAAGGGCTGTTTGAAATAACACAAGCAGACAAAAGAAAAAAGAATAGAAAAAAAGAAAAAGAAAGAAATAAAAAAGAATCCAAGGCATTGAAGAAAATCTGAGAGA
>NW_007727701.1:0-344 GCF_000696425.1 Galeopterus variegatus | reverse complement strand
CAACCAACCTTTCAAGAAATTCTCAAAGGAGTACTGGATTTGGTTCCTGAAAAATAACCACCACTGCCATAAAAACCCAGAAAAATCTAAACCCACTAGTGTAATAAAAATGGCATACATGAAGAGAAAACAAACAAACGAAAAGACTATCTACACCCTAAGGAACCAAGAAACACAGAAAACAAACAGTAAATCAGAAAGCAAGGAACAAAAGACATCTAAGACAACCAAACAACAATCAATAAAATGCTAGGAATAAATCAACACATTTCAATAACAACTCAATACAAAAGGCTTAAATTCCCCAATCAAAAGACATAGACTGGCTGACTGGATTAAAAAGG
>NW_007727700.1:381209-381478 GCF_000696425.1 Galeopterus variegatus | reverse complement strand
AACTCATGCCAGTAAAAAGATGTGAAGAGACAAATAGGCCGACATTTTTAAGCTTTAGTATATTTTTAAATGTACGGAGCAACCAATTTATTTTGATATAATCAGTGGTGAAAGTCATGCCATCAAGCATTAGTGGAGGCTCTTAACTAGAATCATGTGCTATGTAAAGCTGTTGGACAGAGTTTAAAGGATCAGAATGTTGGAAGATATTTTAAAAATGGCAAATGCCCAGTTGCTTTTGTAAGGGATTTTAAATTAAAACAGCAAAC
>NW_007727700.1:377277-380461 GCF_000696425.1 Galeopterus variegatus | reverse complement strand
ATTTTAAAAATGGCAAATGCCCAGTTGCTTTTGTAAGGGATTTTAAATTAAAACAGCAAACCCTTTAAAGCATCACACAATGGGTAGAATGAAAATGAAAGCTAATTAACCTGAATTCTTTTTCAGTTGCACAGTTTTGCAATAATCTTCTGGAGTTCATGACCACAGGATTACTAGACCTTGAGAAGTATGTGGAGAAGGGGTCAAAGTGGGAGTCAAAGCAACCATCTGAAACAACTGGCCTGCCTGGGCATGTCTGAGACAGATGTCCTCTTCTGGTCCAGAGTTAGAGTTAGGTATAAAATCAAGTGTGTATACACATATATACATTTTAAAAAGTGTGTGTATGAATGTATGCATACATACACTTGGGTTACAAGAACACAAAATTATATATTTTAAATGTTATAGTGGATAGTTTCACAGTACCTGTCAAAAGCCTTAAAATATTCACACCATTTAACTGAGTATTTCCATTTCTAACGATTCATAGTAAAGACATCATCAGACAGAAATGTGAATATGTATTAATATACTGATTTTTTGCTGCATAATTTATAATAGTAAAATATTCCAATAATCTTAATTTTTGATCGTAGAGAAATGGTGAAGCAAATGGGGGAATATTCATAAAATAACATGTGTGTAACCATGAAAAGTCATGCATTAGAAGAATATTTAATGACATGGCTGTAGAGTAACAATGTAGCAATTATAAATAATTGTATGTACCAATTGATACTATGTAAGTAAATTTAAATAACTTATATGCAAATTACATGTGTATTTATTGAGAGATTTGTAAGAAATACACCATAGGTTATATTTTCTAAATAATGGAATTGTACGTACTTTTTTTGTTTACTTTATTATAATTTTAACCATTTCTTATAATATTTTTCTATCTTACTGAACATATTATTTTGAAATATCAACATTTGGGGAAAACAGAAACTAGCAATGAGTTTAAGGAAAAGTATTGTTAACATGGGAAATAGATTTTTTAATGCTGCCTAAAATTAACCCCCTAACATTCATTAAGTGAGAGATATCAGCAAATTCATGACATTTCCTTTAGCAGCAAAATGAGTAACTCCAAGTCTCTTCTTACTGTGTTTTTATTAAAATATTATTTTTGATGTTCTTTTTTAACATATCAATTTCCTTTTAATAAAGTGGTATATTCACCAATGCACCTCATTCATTGGCACATGATATTTCTAACTCTAAAGCTAAAGTGGACAGATTGGGACCTGCCCAAGCAGGTAATTTGAGTCTCACATAGTGGCTAAACCTTTCATTTCTATCTAAGAATCTTCTGCAATGATTCCCATCAGCAGTACATGATTGTGCACATCTTACCATACCTTCATTAACACTGTAAACTATCGTTAATAATGTTATTAAATTTATAAAATAGATACGTATTGAAGTAATTTTTAAAAATACAAATGCTTTTTAAAATGTTAAATATCTTACCATTATCAGATAAATCCCACTATTATTTTGTTGAAGAAAAGCACAATAGGGAAAGAAATTCAAAATGGTGACAACTTTGGATTAAATTTAAGGATATGTGAGAATGTGTGTGAGAGAAAAAAAGAAGAGCGAGAGAGAGAAGGAGAGAGAGACTAAGCATGAAGGGGAGAGGAAATGAGAGAGAGAGGAGGAACAGAGAGGAAAGGAGAGAGAGGTACCTCTTTTGTTGGTTGATAATTCAATAAACTACCTCTGCTAGAAATACATTATATGCTCAATTGAATAAATAAAATGACAGACACATAAAATTATACAATGAAGTACAATATTCAACATACTCTAACCGTATTTTTTTCTCTGATGGTCCTATGAGTCCTTAAAGAGAGAAGACCAAGAAAAAGGAAAACGCTTCCTCATGACTGCTTTCCATGGACTTATGGGTGAAGGTGGGGGAGTGGGTGGTGGCCAATGCCAAAGCCAAATAGGGTCTTTTTTCGTATTCCATGCTCCACATCTTTTGAAGCATTTGTGTGAGAGCCAGTTACACACTGAGGGAGCAGAAACTTCCTTTAGGAATGGTAATATTGGCTTTCTCCCTCTTTGAAAAATTATGATGGCTTCATTCAGCTTAACCATGAGTATGTGTACTTAAAAACATGTAAATTGTAGATTTCAACTTTGCAAATACATATCAAAATACAAATTGTTTATTCATCTAGTTTATGGCATAGTAATGTAAAAAGACAGTTAATATTTATTTTATTTTACTGAATTGAGTTTGGTTTAAGACTGAAAACTCAGAGGGGCAACAAGACCTTATACAATTAAGGAAAAGAATTAGATATAAAACTTATAAGTAAAGTAATATGTTTATTGATGAAATCAATAACTGTGATATTTTTTATTTAATAGTGATATTAAATATATAATTTATAGATACATATATACATGTACCAATATCTATGAACAATATTTACATCATGGCTATACGTATAAAATAAAAATCAAACTCTATTTCAATTAGAATATATGAGGTAAAAATTTGGTTAAATGTCAATGGACTTTGAGCCCATTCAAACTAAAGCATCACAAAGGCATGGTCCAAGATCATGTACTGTTCAAGGAAACAAAACTGCCATTTTGACATAGTGTCTTGATCATTTGAACTTGACTCTTAAAAGTCATGTTTTAAGAGATTAGCACACACACGTATACACACCTACACAAAACAGGTACAAATTGAAAAGTAAGTAAACAACACCAATCCTTTTTTTTACTTTATTCAAATTTAAAGATTTTAAACTATTTATCTATTCACTTGGGAATATATTGTTTCAGCAATAGTACAAAAAATGTAATAAATTATTACTCAAATACTAATGACAAATACCAATCTGTAAGCAAGTTATAATAGTAGTGTATAAAAGATTTACATTTTATTATTTACTTAAAATGAATGTAAAAAATAATCTCCTTTGTTAAAGCGTTGTGTCAATTTAATGATTGAAGAGAAACACTTAACATTATTCAGAGCACTGATAAATAAAATGTAAAGTTTTAGAGTAGTTAATATAAAATCAGAGGCAGAATAATGTGGTTTTTCTATATCTTTAACCTTCTACTTACTTAATTCACACCATCACCGTAGATATTATAGTACTCCTAAATAATTCTAGCAGCCATGCTTTACCTAAGCAAGCAAATA
>NW_007727700.1:374311-377023 GCF_000696425.1 Galeopterus variegatus | reverse complement strand
ATTACATTGTTTAGATTAGTAGTCTTCAAACTGGGATATAGGTGTGTCTGCACCACCCTCTAAGGGCCACATTGGCATGAATGATGTTGCAAGGATCAATATCCAGACCTGCAACTTCCACATGACTTCTATCCTTAGACACCTATTTTGTAAGTTCATGCTGCTCTTTTCAGCTGCGCCTTCCCAATGGTCTTCCTCCCATTTACAAAAGAAAGGCACTCCTTCACCCATTCTGCCTCTAATTGTGATCTTGGAGGGTACAAACTCTGGTTTGGCCAACCGAAGGGGTAATATTTAAGACGGGTGCAGAGGTTGAGAAAGTAAATGGCTCAGATGATCAAAAAACATTTTTTTTTTTAGTTCAAGCTCACGTAACTTCCAAATCTTTGTTTAAAAAAGTCTTAATTTAAAAATTTTTTAAATTTTATGAATTTTGGCAAGCAACTCTTATTAAGATTAAATAATTGTATGTCATTACTATAAACTCCCCTTCTATTTTATTTATGTGAATGTTGTTAAATGTTTATAACTACAAAAATCAAAAATAGAAATAGAACCTATGTTGAATCTGGTTTCCATTCTAGCAATAAGTAGCATTTAGCACAGATAAATAAACTTGTGAAAAAATACAATCCCATTAATTTTATTAAAAGATTTTTCATAATTATTATACTTTTTAAATTTATATATAATATATTTAAACTTCTTAAAAATTTAATATGTTCAGGTTGTTTGAATTTACTACATACCACTAAATATTCACATGATAATGAAATACAGAAAAAAAATTGTTTTAGAAAATAAGGATGTAATACTTATTTATATTTCTATTCTTGCAGAAAATGATACTATGTTCAATAAAATAATTCCATGCATTAGAATATTTTTTATACGTAAGTGAAAAGAAGATATATCCTCAAAGAGAAAAAGAAGCAATGAAAGATTTCTAGCAGCTAAGAAACAAGTGTTTATGAATATTTTTATATGGATAATGGTAAGAGTCAAATTGCCATAGTATTTTTGATTCCATAGAATACATTTTAAAAACTGATATAACAATTTTATTTCAAAATATTCATATTTTAATGTGACAAAGATTACACCCATTTACAACTATTATGATGAAAAATATAGAATATCAACCTAAAATATTTGCAAATGAGTTCCTAGTTTTTTCAAAATCCTTTAAAAGGCAGTTGAAGGAAAAATATAATAAAATAAAGAGTACTATCTTGGAATACTTATACATCACCTCACCATTTACTTATTGTTTGGTGAGTCCATTGGGAAAGGCTTTCTAGTATTTATATTTATGGATCCACATTATATTTGAGTTGTAGAAATACAGTTATCATTTAATTTCTGAATGTTGAATAAACATAGTGTCAAATTTAAGAGTGAAGATGACAGGATCTGTCCTTAGTTCTAGATATCACAACAACTATAGCAAGCTTTAAGCAGGTTTCTTCACTTCTCTGATTCTCTGGTTTTGATTTCTAAAATTAGATGCAACAGTGCCTACCTCAGAGTAGCAAGATGTCAGCAGAGGCCAGAAAATATAGAGACTAATGGGCCGTGTTAAGGATTATGGCTTTTATCTGAAAGAATGTTTCAACCTAAATAATGTTTATAAACATCTAAAAATGTTTCAGACATGTAAGATCAGTCTTTCTGGTTGAAGTATGGAGAAAAGACTGCAGAAAGCAGCAATGTTAGTGGGGAGGTCAATTAAAAGGCTGTCACATCACTACAGGTGAGAGGATTATTATAGCTTGTGCTGGGATGGTGGCAATAGAAGAGACAAATAAACTGATTCAAGAGGAATTGGAAGGTGAAATTGTCAGAATACATTGAGCAGTCTAAATAAGGGTGATTTATAGACAGCCAGAATTCTGGCCTGAACAGTTGGATAGGTTGTGGTGCCATATAACAAGAGAGGGATCATTGGGGGATTCAGGAGAATCAGGCTTAAGGGTAAAGATTAAAACAAACAAACAAACAAAAAATATGATAATGATTTTGGATTGGTTGAATTGAACCAGCCTTGAGGACACAGAAGTGAATATGTGATAGCAATTGGAGAGGCTGTTGTGTGAGATGAGTCAAAGCCATCCTCGTGGAGATGGTGGGAGGAGGAGGGAGAGACTGAGGAGAGTGGACAAGGTTGGAAATAGTGTGTAGAGTGGTGAACCTATTTTCTAGAGTAACAGTGCTCAGAGTAACAGGCAACCCTCAACCTCCATTCAGAGGAAGGTTATAAACCAAAATATTTTAATGGAGGCTGGCATCCATTCCTGGGGAACATAGAGAGCTCACATTAACAACTAGGGTAGCTTTCTTGAGATTCTAAGTGTCCCCCTTGATTGAACAGTTAAAACAAAGAAAAACCTACACATTGTTTACTGCAGCTTGCTAATAGAAGATGTGGGTTTATACCTGAATACTCTCAGTATGAGTTTATACCTGAATTGCATCTCCCTACCCAACCCCCATTATAGCAACCTTTATGTTTGTGAGTGAAAGTGAAACATGAATTTGTGGAGTTAAAACAAGCAAACAAACAAAAAAATATGATACCACCTTGGAAGTCAAAGCTATAAGCTGATGTTCATGTGTGTGGATGTGTGGGAATCATAGGAGTTAGTGGCAGGGAATGGGTGTCGGCAGGACAGGAAAGGGGCTTACAATCATCTCAGTTGGAGAAAAAGCTGG
>NW_007727700.1:369603-373310 GCF_000696425.1 Galeopterus variegatus | reverse complement strand
CCTGCCCAGTGTTACTGACTAAATTAGGACAGCATAGATTAACGTTGTACTGTATGGAGCTGATATAGAATACAACAGAATGACTGCCCTCCCTCCCGTGAATTTTCCTCTCCATCCCCTCACCCTTTCAATCTGGAAGGTGGTGGGAAAAAAACTAAGAAGACTTCCTCCTCTTTCGGACCCAAGAAGGAAAAGCCTTTGAGATCTGTATGTGGGGAGCAGTCTCTGAAACACTCTCTAGAAAGAGCAAGGGAAGCAGAGTTAGGCAGAAAATTAAAATGAACTGCATAGTTGTTGCCTCAGAAATGTCAGCCAGTTCTATGGGGAATTCTCGAATTGGGGTAGCCCTTCCGAGCCAGGCCTTTGAAGGCAGCGATGACCAGTCACTGGGTGCCGATCACTGGGGACAAGGGTAAGAGGTGAGGCAGCTCCCTGAGGATGAGGGTGATTTCTAGAAAGGACTGCAGGCAATACTGCCAGTTTCTAGGAGAATAAATGCTCCAATCCTGAGGGAGACATGAACAACACTCTATAATAACTACTACATTTTCTCCCAAGTCACTCCTTCCTTTTATGGGAATTTAAGGTGAATATTTGACTGGAGTAAAATTGCCTGGTGATGAGGTAACAAAAGAGCTGTTCTCAGGTGGGTGAACTTTCCACCTGGGTCTAATTTTAATTTTTTTCCTCTCTCTCTCTCTCTCTCTCTCTCTCTCTCTCTCTCTCTCTCTCTCTCTCTCTNTCTCTATCTCTATCTCTATCTCTATCTCTCTATCTTTCTAATCTCTATCTCTATCTCATTTATGTTTAGGATGCAAATTCAGGCTCATCTTCCAATTTTCCTCAATATACATTAATAGACAGGGTAGCTAATACCCCAGGAATATGAGCTCAAAGGTAAAATTACTAGAATGATGGTCAGAACATTCTTTCTGTAAAGAGGGGGAGAATAAATATTTTAGACCTTGTAGGCCACATAGTCTCTGTCTAAACTATACAGCTCTGTTATTGTTCATGAAATCAACCATAAACAATACATAAGCAAAGAGAATTTGTTGTGTTCCAATAAAAACTTTTTTTTTACACATTCAGGCGGCAGTCTGGATTTGGCCTGTGAACCATAATTTGCCAACTCCTGAGCTAGACACCTGAGAAAGATAATTACTATAAAAGAAAACAAATATCATATAACATACACTATGTGAAGTAGAACTATTAGAACAGACAGTCCAAAATAATTCTATAAAATATAAACTATTCTCAAAAGATAATAAAAAAATTGACAATATAAATCAAGAACAGGACCTAATGAAAAGAAAAGGTTGAAATACTGGATAAGAGTAAAATAAGAGTTTAAACAAAGAATCAATAGGTGGAATAAATGGTAGGATGAATACAGCTTAAGAATAAATTTGTGTACTGGAATATCAGATAGTGAGATTCTACCAGAAAAATACAGAAAGGAGAAAGAGAAAGAATTATGCATTCACACAAAAAAGCCTAACAGATGCTGTAGACAGTAACAAATGTGCTGATACTTTGATAACAGAGTATCAGAAGAAAAGAGAGGAGAAAAAAATCAGCAGAGAGGAGAAATGTATAAAGAAATAATACCACATTTCCTGGGATTAAGAAAAGAAAGACCTCAGGTTGAAAGCCATCATAGAATATCAAGGTGGGAGGGAAACAGAAGGCCACACTTAGACACATGAAGAAATTTGAGCATAAACTAAAAGGGGAAAAATTTGCAGCTTCCAAAAGTAAAAAAATCACCCATAAATTTACAAGAATCAGATGGATAACACAATTCTTAAAGGCAACCAAAATGTATGAAGACAATAATGCAATATTTTTCACATGTTGAAAGAAAAGAACATCAAATACAAACTTTATGTGCATCCAAATCATTACTTAATGTCAATGTGCAATAAAAATGAGCTAAACATTCAAATAAAAAAAAATTAAAAAGCAAGAAAGGACAGTTTTAAAAGCAGAAAGGAAATAGCAATGAACAGGATAGAAACAAAGAATGCAGTAACTATTGACAAAAGTGATAAACTATTTAAAGCAATTAGTAAGGTAGATTCTAGTGGCCTAAGAAAAAATAAAAGAGAAGATACAAATAAAAAATATAGAATGAAAGAAGTGATTTATTAAACAGCAGAAAATTTAAAATATAATAAGAGGGCATTATGCCAAACCATTCACTAATATATTTGAAAACATAGAATAAATAAATACATTTTTATAATATAAAATAGCAAAATGGCACAAAACCTAATGAAAACATAAGCAAATAAGAATTATGAATTTTAAATGTTAATTAAAAAACAAATTCTTCTTCTACAGTGACCCAGGCTTAGGTGGTTTCATTCCCTAGTTCTTCATAAGTTCAAATAATTATCGACTTATAGTATACATATCATAAATCCTGTCCAGCTTTTTATTTTTAATGATAGTGCTGTGACCTTGTTTCTAAAACTGGGAAAGAAGATATAAAATAAGAAAGTTCATTTAAGAATGCAATGTAGATGCATAATTCAGAATGGAACATTAGTTAATTGAACTTGACAGCAAATTTTTAAAAAAAATTAAACTAAAGTGGAATTTAACTCAGTGATACAAGAATTGATCAAAACTCTAAAATTCTTCCAATGTAAGATACCAATTAATAGACCTACAGCAAGCATTTATATAATAAAGAAAAATTAGTAATTGGAAAAACAGGCAAACAAGCAATCCCCCATCAGGGCTTACTGTAACATAAAATATGACATGGTCAACGCAATAAAGAAAGAAAAGACAAAAGAAGAAAGAAATGCAAGGCTTGTAAAACTTGTCACTTTTGCAGAATATGGCTTAATTCAAGATAAATTTACAAAAATAAATTAGAAGTTTACACACAGTCATAAACAAGTAGAAGATATAATAGTAGAATATATAACACAAAAAACTATATATATGAAATATAGGAAGAAAAATAAATTATTAAAATTATGAAACATTATTAATGGAGGTAAAATAATATCTGAGTAAATGGAAAAATATGTATGCTATTGGTTGGGACTACTTAATATTTTAACAACAATGATCTTTAAATTAATTTATCATTGCATGCCATCAAAACTCCCAGTTCAGCATTTTTTGTGCAATTGAATATTCTACAAGTCATAAATAACAATACAAAACAAAAATTTAAATCAACACATAGATTATTGAATACAGAGAAAAAAGGATACTCTGAATATTAATTTTTTAATAAAAAGAACATAACTACGGTGCAAGAAGAGATAAAGAGCCTAGTTCACAGAATGAATGCAGAAAAAACCCATGATATATGAAATCTTAATACAGGATGATTGTTAAAAGAAAAAAAAGGATGGATTGTTTAATACTTTATATGATCTCTATACGAGAAGAAATGCTTCTTGTACAAGGAAAAATATAAGTGGACAATAACTTAGATTGATTTTTTAAATTTAGAGCTGAGTGTAAGAGGTCGGAACTAGAATGGAATCTGTAGTACAATGCCATTTATATAAAATAATATATGTGCATAAAGCAACAGAAAATTATAAAATCACACATACAAGTAAAAGGATATACAACAAAAAATATTAAAAATGTGAGTGGAATAGGACTAAAAATATGGGTAGAGGTGAATGAATAAATTGACAGGAGCAATGTTCTGCAGAAACCAATGATAT
>NW_007727700.1:355041-368037 GCF_000696425.1 Galeopterus variegatus | reverse complement strand
AATATTCATAATTCAATTCTGACTATCTCAATAAACAAGGTTGATTCTAATAACATTTGAAAAATCAATCAAATTGATTTTTCAAGTGTATTTTTTGTATTTTTTCAAGTCAATAGTGAAGCTTAAATGTGTCAATTGAAGTACCAGAGCAATTGTTCCAAATGACTATCTCCTTTTTAATCTTTTACTTTCTGTACCTGAATGCTAGTGTCTGATAGTGCAAGATTACTATTCTACAAATAATACTTCACTTACTTTCCTTTAGAAGCAAATATTCTCCTGGGTTATGAATTTAATGAGATAACAATTCTTCCATAAAACAAAATTCCACATTAAGATTTCGTCCCATTTAATAAATAGTGATCAGCATGTGATTGGTGACAGATGGATGGCTATCTAGAGAGGTACATCTGCAAGACTCAGTTCCAAGCCTGGAGTCCCTTTCAGTCTAGCTAAGAAGACACAGTCTGTTTTTTCTGGGGGTGGGGGTTGGGGGGTGGTTGTTTGTTTGTTTTTTCCCCTTGATGATTAAAATGTTCCATGGTTTGGGAATGCTCTGCATTAGATGCTGTCTGGACTTGATTTCTATCATCCAATGAGATATTTTACCAACTGGTAAACAGAAAATTCTTCCAACTTCTATTTCCTTTCTGTTGCCATTGCAATAGTGTGCAGCCATTGAGGAAATTAATCATAATGAGGAAAACTGAAAAACTGATTGAATATAATTGTGTACATATAAACCAGATTCTTTTTTATTAAGATTTAGGTGATTCAAAAGAAATTATACCCATTCTGTCCATGAACCAGCGAACACTGAATTTTTTCTTGTGAAGGCAACTTAGAGTAATACTGGCTTGAATGTACTTTTCATTTAATCCANAATCCATTTGCTACTCATTATATTGTTAATGCATATTAACTCAAAAATACGCGATTACATTAATTTATAATGTCTGTGTGAAGAATTTGGTCTTTGCTTTCCTTTAAAGCTAGAACTATACCTTGGACATTCAAACTCTAAAATTCATGAAAGGGAATTCTCACAGGTTCACTGAGGTTAATAAATAGTTAACATGGGTGAGATAAGGAAAAGTAAGTTTTACACACTGTTTCCGTTTTGAATTTTACTTTCTTTTTTTGACATTCTTCCCTTCCTGTATACTGGTCTCTCTCTTCTAAATACTTCTCCTTCCTGTTGAATCCATTCTTCCTGCTAGTTTTAATGTTGACATTAAGCCTAAGCCTGATGCATGTTCTTTGCTTAATCTTTAAGAATCAGGTGGAGAATACACAAGTATGTAAAAATGTTAACTTAGTGAACTAAGATATGACCTCAGGTAGTTAAACTTTGTACCTACTTTAATTTCACACAGGGACCAAAACAATTCCCTAATTCTGTACTTAGGATCTTTTAAAATATTTGGAGAGAGCATGTTAACATCCAATATCATTTTTATAATTTTCCAAAGCATTTTTATATAGAAAACCCTTGATTATTTTGCCTTAGAAATAAAAAAAAAAATCATTATTATTCCTTACTCCAGCAATTATACTGGAAACAGACTTCATCACTTTCCACTTTCTTGAAAATATTAACAAAGAAAACACGTACACATCACTAATATTCCCTTGTAATAGAATTACAAAGGTCTTCAGAAATTATACAAAGATTAGTTTAGAGAAATTGTTTTTCTCTTCAACAAACATTTGGAAAGTGTCTGCTTTTTGTGAAGAAACCTGGAAGTTTCAAAACCAAGATGCTAAAGTCTAAATATGCTTTTANTTTTCCAAAGCATTTTTATATAGAAAACCCTTGATTATTTTGCCTTAGAAATAAAAAAAAAAATCATTATTATTCCTTACTCCAGCAATTATACTGGAAACAGACTTCATCACTTTCCACTTTCTTGAAAATATTAACAAAGAAAACACGTACACATCACTAATATTCCCTTGTAATAGAATTACAAAGGTCTTCAGAAATTATACAAAGATTAGTTTAGAGAAATTGTTTTTCTCTTCAACAAACATTTGGAAAGTGTCTGCTTTTTGTGAAGAAACCTGGAAGTTTCAAAACCAAGATGCTAAAGTCTAAATATGCTTTTATTTCTGTAAATCAAAATTGTGACTTAAGGAATATTTATTCCTTAAAATGTCTGTATTATATTTTATAATCAAAACTCTAGAACAAAAATCAAGTGTCTCTCATTCTAGTTTCCAAACAGATGACAACTGACATTTATTCTATTTAAAGTCTTCTCGTAGAACATTCCAACATCGGACACTGCTTACGACTGGGGAAATTTCTTCCTCTCTAATGCAGGAAGTTTTCAGCCCTGACACATGCATGGCAAAGACATCCACATTGCACAATGGTCCAAACCCCTGCCAACTCCTTGGCCTGAAAACTTTACGTGCTCCCAAGGAACTTGGCTTCTATTATGTTTTTTTAAAACCACATAGTCCTGACCAACTGCACTTTACCACTACAGAGCAACTCTGACTCCAGGTAATCACTCATCATGCAGGTCTTTCCCTTATCACCACTATTTGTCCAAAACAGAAACCGTGTGTCTTTTTGGCTTCTCATTCTGTTAGGGGCAAGTTCCAGATTAACACCACTCTTAGCCCTTCAGTCTCCTGGATCTTTAACCTTTATGGTCACAACTTAAATGGCTATTGTCGTCAATCATGCTAAAGGGACTAACAGAATGTATAAATTTCTTGCAGTATAAATGACAGCTTACTTATAGCAACTACTAATAGGCATATTTTTTCATATGCTCTCACTTTTAAAGGAAAGAAGTTAAATCATTATTTTTAAGGAAATCTGGCTATTCCCTTAGTAAAATTAGCCCACATCAGTTAATGGTCCATATTTTACAAAAAATAAATGATTTGCAGTTGTGTTATGATTGATAGATAATATTATGTTCCAGGGCTGGCAATAATAAGCAATTCACTTTTAAGGGAAAGAAGTAAAATATCAAAGAATTGAAATATAAACTTCAAGTACCCTACCCTAGTGAAATATCCTTTCTGATAGATTAAAGATGGCTAAAAATATTGCTCTACTTTTATTTTTATATTGTGAGGTAGAGTCTAATTCCCCTCCCCTTGAATCTGGGCTAGCCTTAATGATTTGTTCACTAACAGAATTCAGCAGAAGTGACATTCTTAGACTTCTGAGGCAAGCTCAGAAGACTACTAGACTTCTCATAACATTCGTTCTCATATCACTGATATGCGATGTAAGAAGTTAGACTATCCTGAGATCTCACTACTGAAGAAACCACATGAAAGATACTGAGACTATCTGGAGAGAGAGACAGAGACAGAGACAGAGACAGAGACAGAGGTTCAACCAGCCTCAGCTGTTCTAGTCGTTAAGGATTTGAGTCATCCCAGCTGAGGTCTCAAACATTGGAGATCAGATATGAGTCATCTTTACTGAGACCTGATCAAATTGTAGATTCATAAGCAAAATAAATTATTTTTATTTCAGTCTGTTAAGGTTTTATTTCTGGAAGAAAGCATGTTACACAGTAATGGATAAGTGGAACATCTTTTGTTATCAGCTATTGGTTATATGAATTTAAAATCATGAAAGTTGTTGGAGAGTTTTTTAATCTTATCTTTCCTATGTAATAATATAGTTGGAGCCATGATGAGGCAAAATTTTGAAGCAGGTAAACCTTGTCTTTTATGCCCCTTGTTTCAAATGTCTGTGTATATGAGTATATTCTCCGCCTATGGCATCTTCTACCTATTCTGCAGCTTAGCAGGGACCTAAAGCTCCTCATGGACTGCTTCTCTTTTACTTTTCCAAGTAAATCCTGAACTCAGAAAATGTATCTTAAATTTACATATTTTTACCCATTTTTAGTTGTGACTGGTAATTCCTACCTGGTCATTCAGTTTGGAATTAATTATTCCACTCTGCAGTGCTGTAGTTTGAATATTCTCTGAAAACTTATGCTGAAACTTAAGCCTAATTGTAACAGTGGTAAGACGGTAAGAAATCTAACTACGGTATTTGAAACTGGGGCCTTTGGAAGGTGGACTGGATAGTGAGAGCTCTGCCCTCATGAATGAACTAATTCATTCATGGATTAATGAGTTAATGGATAATTAGGTTATCACTGGAGTTGTGCTGATGGCTGTGTAAGTTGAGCACATGAGCATGTTAATGCGCACTTGCCACTCTGAAGAAAGTCCCCACCAAGAAGGCTCTCATCAGATGCATCCCTTGGAATTCAGACTTCCCAGCCTCTAGAATTGTAAAAAATAAATTTCATTTTTTTATAAATTTCCCAGTTTTAGGTATTCTGTTATAAGCAACAGAAATGGATTAAGATGCACAGATAACAATTTTATCTTTTCACCATATCTATATCAGTTCTGAACTACATTACTTCTAGATAACTTCTATTCATCCTACATTCACCCATTCTGTTCTCTGCACTGCATCCGGGAGTCTTTCCAAAATGTAAATTCTAACACTAACCCTCTTTCCCAACCTTTCATTTTATAGACCTCCCCATCACACACACAAACACAGTGCTCTTCTAAAATATTCTGAACTCTTTAAAAAATTATTAAAGAATTTGTCCTTGATTTCCTTTCCAGTATTATTTTTCCACTATTACCCTAAATACAACTGGTCTCCTAATCCCATGAAATACTCATAGCTCCTCAAACTTGATGTGCGCACTCTCATCTCTAAGTCTCTGTATACAAAGGTTTGTTCCATAGGTTTCTCTACTCTATGGACTAACCAAATCTCTTTACCTTCTTCCATACTCTTCAACTTTCTAATTTTTCCCCTATGCTTCAGTAAAAACAACTGTTGCAATAAAGACTTCCTAAACTTTTCTCTCTTAATATGGGTTATATGATCTTTCTATTTAATATAATAGAAGCTATAGAGGACTCTACCCTATTATTAATATTATTAATATTTGGTTTGGGGTGTATCATAAACACCTGAGAGCCAGTAGAGTGACTTATTCATGATTTTTTTTAATCCTGGTGCCCTGGGCATAGGAAGCAAAAGGAAGTCTGATAAATGGATAAATGCATGAGTGAGTGATTATTTTTGTGCACCCATATTGTAGTATGTATTTAACACAAAAGAAATACAATTTTAATGTCAAAAATGTTATTTATTTTATTGTATTAGTAATATTATTGCTATAGCTATTTTAGTCTTAAATTGAAAGATTTTGAAATGATTTTTGTAGGATTATATTAACTTCCAAACCCATTCACTCTGTGTAAAACATAAAAAAATTTCCAAATTAACTATGAGTTCACATATTTTTTTAACATTTTTGTAAGTTATCCCTCTAACTAGACTACATATATATATATAAACAGTATAATAGCTCCCCTTCAAGGAAAGTATAAGAATTATAAATAGCTGTTAACAAATTAATACAATTTTTGGTATTAATATGATTTTTGGTATTATTAGCACAGTAATCTAAACTATACCTCAGTAAAGTGACCCTTGTCAGTGGCAATAAGGTAGGCCATTGTTTATGATTGTTACCAAATTCCTTCCATTCCACTTAGTTACTTTACTGTCAGGAACAGCTTGTGAAAACACAGTAGTACCTGCTGGCACAATGAGGTTTTTAATCAGTAAATTCATAAATTGTATAAACTGGTTAATTTGTTTTATAATTTTATATTAATATAAATATAACCATTGATTTATTTCTAAAACCACTAATGCTTATTGTTTTAAATGTTACATTTTTAAAACACTAGATTCCTGTAAAAATATTAAGTGGAACTATGACTTGGAGCATGATGGAGAGAGAAAAAGCAGATAGAGGTACCAACTTGAATCAGCAAAGGCTGAATCATGTCTATCTGCAAACGACCTGAAAATTACAAGTGTTACTCAGGTAGGAAATGAATCTTGATAGGGCATCTCTCAAAATGGTAAAGGAAAGCATTTAAATTGAAAATTTCTGGAATGACTGTTAACAAAGGCTTGAGCAAGACAGGTCTATTACAGAACAAGATGGCATCAGCCCTCATAGCTGGTCAAAAATAATAAATATAGGCATATACATCAGCTTAGAAAATTAAGTGTCAAAGCCAAGTTCATCAAAATCAATGACTCCATTTAAACATGTCTATTGAATATCCTCTTAACAAATGAAAGTGAATATTCAGTATAAAAATAATATAATAAAATGGGTCTGAATGAATATAACATTTCCTTCCCTAAGAGCTGGTCTATATCTACAGAGAAGATTATTATGAATCAAATTTTGGCAGGGACTGAAATCCATCTAAAGCCTAAAGAGGTTAATCTTAAATCATTCTTGAGCTTCATGGTGGAATGACATCAAGCATCCAGCAGGCATACTTAAGATGAGAGAAATGAAAGAGACAGCATACTTATATCTCTTCAGTTCTCAGTATAATTAGATTTTCATTAAACTATAAGAAAATTGTATGCATGAACTTAGATTCCCTTTCTTTTTTCTTATTTCCTTAGTAGGAATTTATTTTGAAAAAGGTATTCACAACTTGCTCATAGATATTAGGGAATCACTGTGGTCAGAATTTATAGGGGCCAAAGAAATTTTCATTCTAGATGCTAGAAAAGTCTGTAGACTGGGAAAGATGTATGTAAATGCAGAATATGAGAAATAGGTCTAGGAGCAGATGGCAATCCTTTTCTACTTGTTATTTAGCTATTATAATATACATCAATTAAATAGGATAGTCTATGTCATTAGAACCTACTGAACATCTAACAGCAATGAATGGCACTGTAAATATATCTTTGATTGATCTTCTAACTATGTCTTTAATATTGATTTCTATAAATAGAACTAGAATATTTGTATTACCCTTGGAACGTAACCTGTACCAACCATTGTGTTGGTCACACAGGAAGCCTTTGACAAATATTTGTTGAATGAATAAATAAGTGGTACAAATTAGTTGCAATTTTTGTCAATTACACATCAATCAGTATCATACTGACTTTCATTAGTCAGTAGACTAATAATAGATATTTCATGTCCAAAACTGATTACAATTTTTTTATAACCATAATATTATCCTCCTGCAGCCCTTCCCACTTCAATCATCAGCAACTCTACCACCCAGTTCCTTCAAAATACATATTTGTGGCTCCAATCCCTTCTCACCACCTCCACTGTTACCACCTTGGTCCAAGACTCCATCATCTGTCACTTAGATTATTGCCACAGCTTTTTGGCTGGACTTTGCTTCCACCCTATGCCACCTACTTTTGACATTGCCTTCCAATATGATCCTCAACACACCTAAGTCAGGTCATGGCTTTCCTTTCTTCTAAGCCTCTGCTGGCTGCCTTACAATGGCCTTCAATGCCCTAGATGATTTATTCTTGAGTTAGAAGACTGACTGACCTTATCAAGTATCCATCTAATGAAGTTATGATGAGAGAAATGAAAAGAGGCAGGATGCTCTGTAACTCAACTGATCTCAATCTAATTAGAATTTGACTAAAATATAATGAGAAAATTGTGTTCTCTCAATTTGCATTTCCCTTCTCTTTCCGCTCAGCCTACCTCCCACTACGCATCTCATTGCTCACTCCTCTAGACACACTGGCTCGTGCATCATTCCTTAGCCAGTGTATTAGTCCATTCCTATTGCTTAGTATAACAGAATACCTGAAAATGGGTAATTTATAAAGAAATGAAATTTATTACTTACATTGTGGGAAGTCTACCTTCTAGGGGGAACTTCTGGTGAGGGCCTTGTTCTTGGTGGTCATGCTCTATAGAAAAGCAGGGTGTCACGTGGAGAATGGGCTGAGCAAGAGGGAGCTAAACTGCTTACTTGTTCTCTTTTTAAAGCCATCAGAACTATACCCATTACTCCATGAAGGGATCCATCCATTCGCAATCCAATCACCTCTTAAAGGCCCCACCTTTCAATTACCATAATGGGATTTCCCACCCTCCCAACACTGCTGCAGTGGGGTTTAAGTTTTAACGAGTTTTGGAGGTACATTCAATCACAGCACCGTGCTGGGTTTAACTGCAATGCAGACTTTTGAACTTGGCTGTTTACTTTTGCCTGAAAATGTCCTCCTCAGAGTTATCCAGGTGGCTTATCCCCTCTTTTCTCTCAGAATTTGACTCAAATGTCACCTTCTTAGAGGTGTCTTCTCTGACTTACTGAGAAGTTTCTCTTTTTTTTGTTTCTCTCTTTTTTAGTATTCCTTGTCTTCCTTTACTGCTTTATATTTTTTTCTGTAGCACTTATTACCATCTAACATATTATATATTTTACATACATATTTTAATATATATCTGCCCTCTCTCCAGACAGAAAGAAAACTCATAAGGATAGGAATGTTCATTAATTTCACTCACTACTCTACCTTCAGAACCTTGAACAATGCCTGACACATAAATATACTTAATAAATATGCGTTAGACAAATGAAACTCGTGCTAGACAAATGTCAGGAAAGTCTAATTGTCATTCCTCATTCCATTGCTAAATAGAAGGTAATGGTGATTTCTTTGGTTCACCCAAAAAGCTTCAATAAGACTCATACCACTTACAGGGAAGCAGTCATGGACTCCAGACTGCCTAACCATATCCTCTTTTTTGCTTCTTTTCCTCCCTCATCACTCCTTTTCCTTTCCTCTGCTTCTCCCTATGCTTCATCCCAATGAAGATTTTTTCTTGAATTCTATCCAATGTGAGGCCCAGAAAAATAAGTTAAACAAATATTTCCAGACAACTAGTATCTTCAACTATCCTGGAACTTCACTGCACTACATCAGATGTTTATCCTGAATACCCAAGAAATCGTCCTCTGTATAAGCATCTTCTACTTTGAAGTATATTTGAATGGCTAGCATCTGTAACTGTTTAAATAAATTTTTTAAAAGAAGAAAGAGGAAACTAACACAGTGGACAATCAGCCAAGCTTACTTGTTAGATGAATAACCTCTACAACACACTGTTTCCATACCTTGTTTCATTATGTTAAAAAAAAAAAAATAGAGTGACATACTCATATAGTAAAACCCTGTTTGGGGCTTCATTATACAATGGATTTAGTTAGACTGTCCACCACATCATATCCCTGGTGTACCATAAAGCTCAGAGTATAACCCAATTCTTGGATGGTAAAAAGTATTTTCCCAATCTAGACTTTTTATACTAGGTATGCCACTGATACGTTCTCCCACCCTCAATTCTTGTCAGCACTGGGGAGATAATGTCTGTGCTTTGAAAATTTATTGGTATTACTACTCTTTTTGGCGGCCTATTATCATGCACCTTCAGGGCTGGAAACATGGGAATACAGATGATAAAGGACATGTCTAATTTCTGAGTATAATAGAAGGAGTGTGGTCTATGGAAGTACGTATACTCAAGAACTGTGAATTACTTGAAGAGAATCCATTATGTAGTAAGCAAAATTTAAGATTAAACTGTTCATTGCATTTTCAACAATTGTGCAAAACATGGCCCCCAAAGAATAATAGTATCAGTAGCAATAATGATAGCAAATTATAATAGTAATAATAATAATAGCAAATAATACATGGCATAAAATGAGCACTACTATGTGTCACTGATCTAAGAATTTTACTTGCAATAACTCATTAGAGAAATAATTCTTTGGAGGAGATGAATCTTAGGGGAATACATGTCATAAATCTGAAGATTTCTATCGGTCCATTATGCTCACATTATGCAAGGAACACTCATTGTTGTCCTTGTCCTCACCTTCAACCAAGAAAATGAAGAAAATGATGGAGGGTGGTAAATCAGGACAAGAGGGATTTATTTATGTATTTTGCTGAACGATAAATGGAGGATTGAAAACAGAAGTTAGGAGAAAAATGCGAAAGGGGGAAGAATGTAGATATCTCATGGAGATAGGCCATGGAATAGTTAACGAGAATGGAATCACTTACTACTGTATGTCAGACACTGTATTAGCATTTTACAGGCGTGATTTCATTTAATCTATACACTGTCATGTGAGGTAGAAATTCATTATCCTCTTTGTAATGAGAAAAAGCAGCAGTTAAATATCTTGACCAAGGTCACAGGGCGAGTAATAAGTAGTGGAAATGTTAATCTAATTTTGGCAATCTGACTCTAAACTCTGCTCTTAATTCTCAGGCTGTACACTATGAGCATTTTAACCTCTTTATTTGAAATGTTTTAGTCTTTTATGTGTTTCCCATGGTGCTGAGCAGTAAAACTTTACAATGAAAAGAGACTAGGTTGTTTTCCTTGGGGGTAACCAGGAAGTGGGGAATAGGGGTGTCTGGGGAATACAAGTGTCTGCATTCTGTTTCACAGCTTGGTTGTGAAAAAGGCCAGAGATGAGAGACCAGCTAGAAGATAACAGCACAAAAGAAAAAGAAATTCTGGGTGATACTTCTAAAGATCCATTTTAGGGGGGAAAAGAATGAAAAAAGCAAGAAAAGAAAAAAAGAGAAAGTTTGTCCAGGCCTAAAGACTTTCTCCGCCATTAAAAAACAACAACAAAAAAGATTACATCTTGATTTTTCCCCTTTTTGTTTAAATACCAAAACTTATTATTTTTCTAGTATTATTTGTTACTTGCACTTAAAAATATTGACATGAATATTTCTTACTTGTAGCCATGAAGGAAACTCAATGTTACTATTTTACTTTATTGTCACCAACTCAAAATGCAAATATTGTACACATTCTCACTTATTTAAATTTAGTGGAGGAAAAACTGTTAACAATAGCTCATGCAAGTTTTTCACGACATTAAATAATTTGTGAATGCAAATTCTACCAGTATTTGGTTGTACTCCAGTAAATCTTATCTGAAAAATATATTATTAACACTTATTTTTTAATATTTTGGAATAATCAAATCAGACTGAAGATCATTTTGTCTTGTAGATTCTAATAATTTTCTACTAAGTTAAAGGTAAGTTTTTTTGCTACAAATTGGCTATTATGCTATGTTTGAATTTAAATCCTGAGACCACATTAATATAGGAATTACCTTACAGGTGGGTCATTTAACACATAAGTAATTTTCTCAGTGGGAACCTTTCTTATATTATATTCCACTTAGTAACAAACTGCCAAATTGAGGATACAACATACAATAAAAGCATTTTCAGTCTATTTTTTCCCAATGAAATCAAACAATTTGTGCTGACTTGATTGTGATTTTATATTTTGCATCATAACATAAAGAAATAAGTGTTTAGCCTTTCTGTTAAACTGTTTCTTTTTTCCAACCCAGAACAGAGATGTGGTAAGGTAATTAAGAATGTGACATGGAGCTTTCAGGTACAGCACTGGATTTTTAAAACTTAAGGTTAAAAGGCAATTTTTGATGAGTAATGTACTGTAACACACCTTTTAAACTCTACATAGACTTTAAAATCTTTCATGGAAAATTCCCAACTTACCACAATAAGTTAAAGCTTGGCTTTGGGGGCAAAATATTTTGGGGAAAAATAAATTAGTTCAATTTTCATGGAAAAAAAAAAACCTAAATAGTACTATCGCTGTTCAAATTTTGCCACATTTCTTTTTGTGGGCGTTTTGAAGTAAACTAAAGATTTATGTAAACTTTATGATTTGGCTGCTTCTGAATGTTTAGAAAGAAGCAGTGTGTAAGTAGGGACGTCTGTGGACTTTACGTAAAGAGATTTTACAGTTTTTCAAGCCAGATACAGCTTTCGTATCAACAAATGGAACCCAAATCTCTAGTCTAGGCCTTAGAGAGTAAAAACCTACAATACTTAAATGAATTTCTTGTATTTCAGGTTTGTAGACGAGAATATTGTATATATCTAATGCTACTAAAATTTTAATGTTACCATGTATTCCAGTTAAAAATTAAATAAGTTTTGTTTATCAATAGCAATCATGGAGGATAGAATTGTTTCTATTAGGGACATGCTGGTCAGATGTCTTTAAGTGAGAGCAGAGGTAAATATCTGAGCAGATCATTCTGCCTTCCTATGAATAGCAGCTTAGCAGCACATACATACAAGGGCAAGGCAGTCTAAGAATGATTTTCATGTTTTCATTTAGAACTTTAAACACTACCATAACTAGACCGCAATTAAATCATGAAAATTGTTCAACAAAGCTTACATTGCAGTTGGAAATCATTCTTTAATCCAAGATGTGATTTTAATTTCCCAGTACACTTCCACACAAATATACTAATCTCTTCTCAACTTTCTGTATAATTCCTTGGTCTTTTAATACATTATCTTGGGTTATGTTAGTCTTCCATTTCTATCTGTTTAGTAGGACACTTTCAATTACCTTCTGCTCATACCAGAAACCTTTGTACAGACTCTTGAAATCTATTCCTAATTGTTTTTTTACAGTTGATTGTCTTGAGTAAGCTGTGTAAGAAAGGGCCACTGGAAATAGTACATCTTATTCATTCATTCTTTTTTTTTTTTTCCTTTTTGTCTTTTTTTGTGACCGGCAATGGATCGCAACCCTCAGTGTCGCGCCCGTACCGGGCGGGACCAGCAACGGGATCGCAACCCTCGGTGTTGCTCCCGCACCTCGCTCAGCCAGTGAGCGGCCAGTCTGTATGTGGGATCCGAACCCTCAGCGGGAGCGCTGCTGTGCTTCCCAAGCGGTGCACTGTAGCAGTGCGCCACCGGGCCGGCCCTTATTCATTCATTCTTAGGGTGAGCTGCTAACATAGGTCTAAGAGTCCCTTTTCAAGCATTTATACCCAAAATTTAAGGAATGATATCAGCATTACCCTAGAGATTAAAAAACAAAATGATGAGGTAAACCTACATAGGGTTTATTACATAAGATATTTAGGCATTCTTATAGCAGGCTAGTTTCTATTTGAAAAAACCAGCAGAGTGGAACTCCAAAGTCCATCTTGTAGCCTTCCACCAAAACGTCTTCAATTTCAGTATTACTTATGATGGACTGAAAATCATTTAAAACAGGCAATAAAAAA